>NC_079193.1:227812020-227969520 GCF_029499605.1 Hyla sarda | reverse complement strand
CATCGGGGTTTTGGCTCATTCTGCCCATTTTTTCGGGGCATCCTGGGCCTTTCACTTCGTGGCTTCGGCCTCGCAGTTCTGTAAAGCGGCCACGTGGTCGTCTTTGCTCTCTTTCACAAGGTTTTACCAGATTCACACTTATGCATCAGCTGATGCTACTCTGGGCCGTAAGGCGTTGCAGGCGGCGGTGGTCCAGCCGTTCACCTGACTGATTCCTTACCCACCCAAGGGACGGCTTTGGTACGTCCCAAGGTCTGTGTCCCCCAATGGAGCCGATCGAGAAAAGGAGATTTTTGTTCTTACTGTAAAATCCTTTTCTCAGAGGATCTATTGGGGGACACAGCTCCCGCCCTCTCTTTGGTGTTCCTGTGTTTGGTTACCTGTCCGAGGGTGTGTTCAGTTATTTTTTGTTCTGGTTGCCTCAGACTGGTCTTTGTTCTCTGCCTCTCGGTCACCTCCTACTGCTTGGTGACTAAACTGATTACGCCCTGCTGGTATCCGCCTGGAGGCACCCTGACAAGAAGTTTCAGGAAACATAGAAGGTTCAAGTGCGGTATCCCTTCACCAAGGACCTCATTGCTCGGTGGACCTCCTCTCCAGGAGGACGGGGAGAACATATGATTATTTCCCCAATGTGGGGACAGCCGCTGCGGCTGATAATTCAGTTATTCATTTGAGAGGGGGAGGGGCCCGACTGGTATTGCGGTATAGGAAAAATTGATATCGTGCTGGAAAAACATACCGGTATTCGGTATGAACTGGTATACTGCCCAGCACTAGGTGAGTTGACCGCTGTCTGCCGTTCTGGATGATTGGATCGCCGCAGCAGCGCTGCGGGCGATCCGATCATCCATATTTCTGTATTGATCACAGCATCTGAGGGGTTAATGGCAGACATCCGCGCGATCGCGGATGTCGGACATTACCAGCAGGTCCCTGGCTGCGATCAGCAGTTGGGACAAGCCGTGCATGATCCGATCATCAATGCTCAAGGTCATGTACAGGATGTAAATATACATACTAGTGCGCTAAGCACCACAGCACCAGGACGTAAATTTATGTCCTCGGTCGTTAAGGGGTTAATTCTAGGGATCGACCGATGATTGGTTTGGCCGATATTAATCGGCTGATATTCACGATTTTGGACATTATCGGTATCGGCAATTACCTTGCCGATAATGCCCCGTCCCAGCCAGAGACCGCCACCGCCACCCCATTGCCTCCCCCATCTTATAATTACCTGTTCCCGGAATAATTATCGGTATCGATCCTAAAAAAATATCAATATTGGTCGATCCTTAGTTAATTCAAGTGCTAAATAGCCAAGAGTGATTGACAGGTATTGTGCCTTTACTACTTTGTAGCAGTTTATGCCTTTTGGGAAAAAAATAAATAAATTAGCTTTTTCCCAGGGGTAGGCAAAGGCTGCCCACAGTAGTAAGGAGATTACATGAGGAGGTTTGTTACAGTGTGTCACCCCAGTAGTAAGGTGATTACATGAGGAGGAGGTTTGTTACAGCATGTTACTCTTCTACTCCGTAGGCAGCTGTAAGCCTGTGGCCTGTAAGAATCCTGGAACTGTGCATGATGTCAAGTATTAGCTTGGACATTTTCTTTTTTTTTTTTTTTTTTGCGCAAACTGGGGGGGGGGGGGGGGGGAATATTCGAAATCTTGGGTGAGTTCCCACACTTTTTTTTTCCAGGACTTGACCCCTGGGTGGGATTACACTGCTGCCTGTGAGCAGATGATGAGAGAAGCTGGTGACTGAATGGAGGATTTTTTGTTTAAAAATTAAGTGTTCCTGCATGTATTTATATTTGTGTGGATATATATATGTATGTGTGTAAATCTGTGTTGTCTAGGTAATGTTCATGTGTATGAATAAATGGTGTGTGTGTGTGTGTGTGTATCTAATACAGGGGGACTACAATCATATGCCTCCAGCTGTTTCAAAACTACAACTCCCAGCATGCCTGCACAGCCAAATGATGTGTGGGCATGCCGGGAGTTATAGTTCTGCAACAGTAGGAGGAACACAGCCTGCAGCAACACTGCTGTATATCTGAGTTTTACCAATCATATGCCTCCAGCTGTTGCAAAACTACAACTCAAAGGATGTGTGGGCATGCTGGGAAGTGTAGTTTTGCAAAAGCTGTAAGCACACCGTGTGTGTATGTATAGCAGAAAACAAGATAGGAAAGGGTTAGAGATGCTCACTCCCGAGACCAGTGACTGAGGAGAGTGAGGGAGGGGGAGTGGTTATCACCTAAGGAGAAGAAAAGGGACCCGCCCCCTGCTTCTGGTCAACAACATTAAGGTAATTCAAAAATAAAGCCAATTCTGAGAGAAATAAAGGTCATAGACAAAAAAGCATATGTACATGAAAAGGATGAGAAACCGAATAGTTGTTTTTTTTTTGGGTGATCTGACAGGTACGTTTTAAGAACGCCACCTATTTATACCCTAATGGCCAAGCCCCATTTTTCAAATCTGGCATGTCTCTCTTTAAGGTTATGTTCACATGACAACATTTCCATAATTCCACAAAAATTCAGATCTCCTGTGCCCCCACGCACAGGAGATCATCAAGAGGTATGCACACATCCAATCGCAAGAACGTACCTGCAGATAGGACATATGCATAGTACTTATACAGGGATGTGGAAATTATATTGCCTGATGCCCGGGACATGCAGTTCCGGATGCAGGGCAAGTGAATTCTTCAGGCATTTAGCCCTGCTGCGGGCAAGCAGGGCTAAATGCCTTAGGAATTCATATATAATGGGGTAATCATTCTTGCCCCATCACTAAACTCCAGCTGTATCCTGCAGACTATAGTGAGCAATGCAGGATGTCTGCGTCCCGGCATAGGCGTGTGCGATTATGTCACTCGCGATGCTCACCTCCGTCCGGACAGAGGATGTGGTCCAGCAACATAACGGAGCGCAATTGGGGGCAGAGGACAGGTAATAGGTAATCAGAGAGGGGAGGGGGGTTGGGTAAATAAGTGAATAATGTGGTACAGGAGGGGGGGGGGGAGGAAGAGGTGGGCTGAAATATAATGGCACTGGGAGCATTGAAGGGGAGGAAGAAAATATGGCACAGGGAGCATTGAAGGTGGGAATATGGCAAAGAGAGCATTGAAAAGGGGGGGGGGAATATGGACCAGGGGGCATCGGAGAGGGGGGGGGGGGGGGAGAATATAATAGCACAGGTGGCCCTACCTGATAGAGGGACATACCAACCTGAAGGAGGGGGGGGGGGGGGAACAACCTACTTAAATGAATACTGTAGTGCAAAATAATTTATCCCCTATAGGGGTAAGTGATAGATCGCAGGGAGTCTGACGACTGGGGACCCCCTGCGATCTCATGTACTGGACCCCGGCAGTCGGCATAATGCTGCGTCTGAAATTCCCCCATCCATGTATCTCTATAGGATACATATGGGGGGGGGGGGGGGGAGTTGGCTTAAGCACAGGGCAACTCAAGTCGTGAAAGTAGAGAAGAAAGGGAAATATAAAGGAGAAGAAAAAGAGGAAAGAACAAAAAGGGGGAAAAGAAAAAGGGGAAACATTCATTCATTCACACATTACTATCTTCAATTATAGTAAGCTCTCACTTACCATCCACCATTCATTTGTAACTCTGGTATTAATGCATACAAAAAAAGAAAGGGAAAGCAATTCTTCCTAGATAGTCAGACTGTCAGACATCCATCCATTCACCCGAGTGATGAAATGAGTGTTACGGAAATTGTCGGTTCCAAGATTCTGCATCTTTTCATTTATACCAGTCTTATCTAATTTTTTATACCCAATGGTGCCAAATGTTATTAGCACCACATGATGTTAAGCTCTCTATTCCGTTCAGTTTTAACCTCTCCATTGTACACACTTGACTTAAATAAAAATTTCTGTTATACCTGGGGCATGAGGTGGCTTCTAGCTTTTTGCTATTGCTGTACAGACCACTGATAATAAATGAAAGGTTATCAGTCTATCCCTATATGTAAGTGCTTCCAATCCTATTTTTAGAAGGGCAACATCAGGGTCCCATTTTATATGTTTCCCTAGTATAGTAATTAATTGGGTATTAAATTTCCTTCCACAACAGCTGCATTGGTGGATAAGTCCACCATATATATGCGTAAGTGACCCGTTCTTTCTCACATCTCCAAAAATGCGGCGAAATGTTGTTGTTAGGATACATTTTGCTATATATATTGGGGTGCGGTACCAACGGTACAGTAACTTACAGGAACTTTCCAAGTGTAAATCACAATGAGACATTTGTAGGTAAAGCATATATTTTAACCCAAATCTCAGGGGGAACATGTATATCTAAATCTTTTTCCCACTTTGCCTGAAAATTTAAACTTACACCTTGTACCGTGTGTCGATATGCCTTATATGCCTTTGAGATAACACTTTTTAATGCCGTGCTATGGCCCAGCATTGTTCAGTGTTTAAAATTAAATGATTTAAGGTAATAGTCCCCTATTAGCACTAAAACAAATTGGGAATTTCTCCGGCCCTTATCCCGGTTTCGGGGGAAGCAGGGCCGGACCCGACAAGCGCTGCGGCGCTCAGCAGTCTGTATGGAGCGGGCTCCAGACTCTAGACCGTGCCGTACTCTGCAGCCCCTGGATGTTCTCAGTAGCTAGGGGCCGCCGCTAATAGCCAGCATGCGGCTATTAACCCTTTAGATTGCAGCTGTCAAAGCTGACAGCGGCGTCTAAAAGGACCTGTGAATGCTCCCTGGTGGGCTAGTTGGGTGGATTGCCCCCCAGCAGAACGATCCGGGGGGGGGAGATCCACTATAGAGGTAGTCGTAGGGCTTACCTCTGTTCCCTGCTGTCCCGCGGCTCTGTCATTGATCGATTCTAGCTGGACTAGGCTCTATCAATGGATCGCAGAGCACACAGATCAATGGAGTTCAATAGAACTCTATTGATCTATATGAGGAATCTAATGATTCCTCCAAAAAGTCCCCTAAGGGACTAAAAGTGTAAAAAAAAAAAAAAAATGTTCCAATAAAAAGTTAAAGACACACATTAACCCCTTCACTATTTAAAGTTCAAATCACCCCCTATTCCTATGTAAAAACATGTAAACATAAAAATAAACATATTTGGTATCTAATATAAAATATAACATTATGTATCCCATACGGTAAATGACATAAATGTAAAAAAAAAAAAAAAAACACAGAATTGCAATTTTTATAATATCCCAGACCAGAAAAAAAAGTTGAGAATAAAAAGTCAGATCAATACCAAAATGGTACCGATAAAAAAAACAGATCATGGTGCAAAAATTAGCCCTCATACAGCCTCATGCGAAAAAAATTGCAAAATATCGTCTTTGAGACAGAATCGGGATATTGTACCGTCATAAGTGTATCGTGATATGTATCGTATCGCCAGATTCTTGCCAATTAACACCCCTACATGTAACCCAGATTGGGAAATGCGGCCTATGAGGAATAGAGTAAATGTATTCCCCTCAGGAACAAAAAATAAATAAAAAAATAAAAATAAAAAAAAGTGGCAACATTTTACAGAGAACAGCACTGTAGTTCGGTATTCTTTTTGTGTCACCTTTTGGTTGATATGGCTATGGCTAATATCAGCACTTTAGTATTTAGAAAAGGTTAAGGTAAAAATAAATAAATAAAATTAAACAGAATTTCTTCTACTTGTTAGATTCTAATTTTAACTTTGAGATCCTCAAATTATTGTTTTTTTTTCTCCAATAAAACTTTCAAACCCATAATATCTGACAGCAAAAATTAGAGCAACAAACTTCTTACCGTTGTGCAGAAGATGCAGCTGCATTCTCGAAGGGTGGTCATCATATTAAGAGGGTGTTCACACAGGCATAGCTTGCACATAATCAACGGTTCAAGAGCCAATTCCCCAGGAGTGGAATTGCCATTCACGATGGCATGATGACAGATTTTACCAGCAGAAGCCATACTTGTCTTAAGCCGTCAACATCTTTATCACTCTGGTACTGGAAGAAAGATGAAATATGGAGACACTGATGTAAAGTTTTAAGAATATGGTCTAACAATGCTATCCAACCACAAAAGCAAAATGGTCAGGAAAATGCATTGGTACTGTATTGACTAAGGATGATGGGAAACAGACCTTTTACCTGCATCTGTGCAAAGAGTTCACAGAAGTCAATCATATAAAAGTAAAACCAATTTAAAGCGTACCTGTCATAAAGCCAAAAAAAAAGTGAAATTACTCAGTACCCAATACTGATCATGTACATATTTTAGTGTGTTTAGGACCTATATATCCCTAGCAAATTGCATTTATATGTTGCTCACTTGCTTTTTCTTCTTGCCTCTGCTCTGAGTCTGGGAGCAGCCTGGCAGCCTGCATATCACTGCACAGTAGTTTTTATGCATACATGTTCTATCTGTTCCTAGTAAAGCTGGATGCTAATCAACATAGCTGTCTGTGTGCTTCAGGCTGGGTACACAAGTTTTAGGCAATACGGGACTGCATATGCCTAGGGGGAGCTAAGACCGGACGCTCCCGTATCTCTGCCGTATGTGCCCCGTATGTAATGTATTTTAAATCAGCCGACCGGAGTGAAACGCTGATTCCGGTCGGCTCATTTTTGCCCCGTATGCGGTTTTCCCACCGGACCTAAAACCGTGGTCTACGGTCGGCTCATTGAAATACATTACATACGAGCCGCATATGGCAGGGATACAGGAGCGCCCGGTTTTAGCTCCCCCCCAGCCATATGCAGTTGCGTATTGCCTAAAATGTGATTTGGACCCAGCCTCATTCAGCTTTCACAGACTCCTGAATGTATCATCAGCTTCTTTGTCATTCAAGAGTCAGAGAAAGTTTTGGCTGTTCAAGCTTGCTGGAAGTTGTAGTTTTGCAACAGCTGGAGCTGCAGTGTTTGTAAAGCACTGTGTTAGAGCAGTGTTGCCTTTAGCTGTTGCAAAACCACAACTCCCAGCATGCCCACACATCCTTTGTAGTTTTGCAAGAGCTGGAGGCACACAGCTGGAGAATACACAGCTCTAAAACAGAGTTTTACAAAGATTGTATCCCCCGCTGTTGCAAAACTACAACTCCCATTAAGGGAGTTATGGTTTAGAACAGCTGAAGGCTGTAGTGGTGCAATGGTGTTCTCCTATACTGGATACCAACACAATTTATGGACGGTATCCAGTATGCTGCAAAATACAGAGTGGTCTGTCTTCATAAAGATAGATGACCCCTAGTGGCGGCTATTTACATTTTTTAGTAAAATTTAAATTTTTTAGTAAAATTTACATTTTTTAGTAAAATTTAATTTTTTTTTATAAATTTATATATTTAAAAAAAAAAAAAATCTTACCAGTAGTACTACAAAATATAAAAAGTTTTTCATGATGACAGTGCCTCTTTAAATTTCCATTTGCTCCAAAATGATTGCTTAACTGTAGGCTGCAGAGTGATATATTGTCACTCTTTTGTGATAATTACCTATAAAGGGTATGTTCATATTGCGGAATTCCACAAGTGGAATTCCCCACAGTGAACGTTACCATCAGTGTGAATGGGTCTTCCGCGAGACCAGTTCACACTAAGAAATTTCAGCGACGGAATTGTTCTGCCCAAAGAAAGAACATGTTCATTCTTTAAGCGGTATTCCACAAGCAATGCATTAGCCACCAATGGTGACGACGCAGTGCTGCGCGGTTCTACCGCCGCAACCGGCTACCAGGCTGAGTCCCGACGAGAGGAGATTCAACATGCATTCCCAAGTGTATTACCCTGGAATGTACAATGTGTATAATAACTACTTACATACTCTCAGAACGCAATTGCATTTCAGAACTGAATTCTTACTTTGATGTCAGGTCTTAAAAAGAAAATACCAACATGGTTGGCATTAACCCAGTTAACTAAATGACTATCACTTATTACACCGATGTGTAGTTGAAACCAGAGGAAGTATTTAAGGAAAAGCTACTCAATTTGTCCATAAAAAAAAACACATGGAGAACATTTAGAGTAAACGCTTTGTAGCTTATCCCCAAATCTTTAACATTAAAACAACATACAATCTTTAATGTTATGAGGTCTAGGCTCATGACTAAAGGACTAAACAAGTATATAAACATAGTAAATACAGATATAAACAAAAAATAAAAAATAAATGAAAAGGTACTCTGGGTGTTTGAATGCTAATCCATGGAAGGGAAAGAATGACTAAAATTAAGCAGGTCTTTTTAGGAGCTCAGTTGAATCAACAGTTTTTTTTATATTACATAATAAAAGGCAATCTCTTTAATTTGGTTAGGTTTGAATTCATAGTCACATTCCAGTAAATGGGACATTGCTGAAGTTCTTTATATAACCACTACAAAAAAAAAAAAAAAACTAAATTGAAAGAAAAAAAAAATTAAATAATTTAGCAACGTTTTCATGCACTTGATAAAACTGACATTTACTCTTTTTTGTGGGTCAATACGATTTAAGATATCCATATTTGCATGTTTGTCTTCGTTTTATTTTAAGAAAAAAAGCCAAAAATTGCCCTTTTTTGACCCAAGTAACTTTCTTATTTTTCCATATATGGAGCTGAATGGGACTTTTCGATCACTTTAGTCCATTTTCTATTGGATGTGACAAAAAAAATAGTTTAGGCCATTCACCGTACAGAATCATTAACATTATGGCCCTTATTTACCTAGGCTGCTTTTACACTATAAAATGAATCCGTTTTAAAGATCCGTTTGATGTTCCGTTATGAAAACCCTGAAAATCAGCCATTAAACGTCAGTTAGAAAATCCCATAATAGTCTAATGGCCGATTTTCAGGGTTTTCATAACGGAACATCAAACGGATCTTTAAAAACAGATGAATTTTATAGAGTGAAAGCAGCCTAAGAGTGGAGTGTAGGTTTCTTTGTGGGTTTTAATTCCCTACAATTTATTTTCCATGGTATTTACTAAGGTTTCCCTACATTTTCCACTTTCCCTACACAGTACACAGCCACTAATAAGTACTGGAAGGATTAAGAATTTTGAATAGAAGTAATTTCCAAATGTTTAACTTTTTGACACCAGTTGATAAAAAAAAAAAAAAAGTTTTCCACCGGAGTACCCCTTTAAAGGCGAGTGGAGGCTGGAGCCAAGTCGAACTGGGAATCAGAGAGCGAGATCCCAATCTGGCATAAAAAGGAGGAGGATAGTTCAGTGTTTTAAAGCGCTTGGTGCAGTTAAGGTGATTGGCATTGGCATCCCTCAAAGTACACCATAGCCTGAAGCGTACTGCACCCCCTATTCCTTTCTATGGCAAATATTCATATACATATTGGATGGGAACAGGGGCGGGGCAGAGGTGGGGCCAGTGGCGGAGTCTTGCTTTATTTGGTCCGGGGGCCTTGAGTGGTGTCAGTTCGCCCCTGTACCAGAATATGGTTTATTTTTCTACATTCTTTTTATTTGTAAATTGGAAAAAAGGGGACAATTTAATTTATTAGGGAGGGGCTTATTTATTTACCAGTTTGCAGATCAGAAAAATTACAGCATTTTCAAATTTCTAGTTTTTCTTCCTTTTTTTCATATGATAAATGGCTGCTGTGTTAACTTATTGGCACCCTGTGATCCCCTTTAAATGTAGCATCTTTAGGGTAAACCAGCCTAAATTGAAGTTCTCTCTTACCATACATAGAGCAGTTTCACTCCATATTTTCACTCCAAGAGGAGCAGCAGTTAAGCTTAACAAAAATAGATTATGAGTGGTGGTATGAGGGAAGGATTGGTCCCAATGTTGTATCCTATAGCATAACAGCTTCAGCAGCAGAATGTGTGCAGAGTTTCTAAAGTGTCCCCCAACCACCCCCACAAAAAAAAAAAAAAAAAAAAAAAATTATTATTATATGTATAAGAAAATAAAAAAGAAAAAAAAAAGAAAAAAAAAGAAAATCCCTTTGCTGTATGGAAATTTAAAGTAATCATGAGAGCAGGCAGACACACTAATACGTAATGACTGAAGCAGATGTATTTCATTGCAAGTAGGAAACTAATGTGCCAACATGCAACATTCTCAGTCTATAATGAGAAACTGATGTCTGTCTGCTTAGCTGTTTTGTCAGCAAGTCACTTTTCAGGGGAAAAAAAATACAAAATAAATAAAGAGTTGCATATTGTTTTTACATTTCATATGTTTTTAATGGGGGAGGAGGCTTAAAAACAAAATGTGAAAACAATAGGCAAGAAAAATCAAAAAATTTAGCGTCTGCTTTGAGCACGTATCAATGTGTCACTAGCACTTCAAGGGAATGCATGTGACAGAGCAAGAAAAGAACGGGGATCCAAGGGCTCGTCCACAATGCGGACATTTAGCCAGCAGAATTCTGTTTGCAGCAGGAGCTGACGAAACAATTGGCGGTATCTTATAATAAATGCAGCATCTCAGATGGCGGTGCAGTCTGGCAGACTACTACCCAAAGATTGAACATGTTCTGCTGCAGAAATTTAACAGTCTGCACAGAGCGGCAGAATCCTTTTAAAAACAATGGGACTCTGCTGCAAGTGTAATACCGCAGCAAAATTAAAGGGGTTCTCCACCGTAAGGTGATTTTAGTACATACCTGGCAGACAGTAATGGACATGATTAGGAAGGATCTGTGCTTGTCTTTGGGCTAAATGGCTATGTTGTGAGATTACCATAACACTGTGGCTAGCTGTTTGTGAACTTGTAATTCCTGTTTGACTTTTCTTTTTTTGACTACAAATCCCACAATTCCATTTTCCTCCCTCCCACACATCAGCCACCCCACCCATTGAAAACCATAGGTCTTTCGTTTCAATCAGGGTGCCTACAGCTGTTGCATTAGTTGCAGATTGATCCCTCCACCCATTGAAGCAGACCGGCTCCCTGTCATCAGCTGACTAGTCAGTCAGGTCTCGGCCGCATTGCAATCTGGGAAAAATCAGAGACAACAGTCATTTTGTATGCTGGTAAAAATAAATAAATAGTGGGGTGAAAATCACAGAAGAATTGTGAGAAAACAGTCATACACAGGTACAGACACTATATTATAAACTACACTAACTTTACAGCCCCTGTAGCATAGTCAAATGAAAAAAAAATTCCTGGAATACCCCAGCTGAATGTGTGCAGTGTGATCCAACTCTCAGGCTAGGTTTACACCGTGGAATTGAGCAGAGATATTCCGATGCAGCAGTATCCCATTGCGGTCAATGGATCTCTGCAAAGTCCACACTAAGTAATTTAAGCTGTGAAATATCGGCGGTATCTGGAGTGTGAATTTTGCAGTGTGGAATTTACAGCACTTATCTGTAGCAGATTACAGAACTATACACATTAATAGGGATTTACATTAACATGTTGCAAAATCATGTAAAATTTGCAGCATGCTCATTATATATATGCACAAGGGAATGCAGAAGATTTTTACACTAGATTTCAGCCAATGTGTAAGGATGAAATGAATGGTGAAGCCTCAGGCACGCCTGTGGAGTTCGCTTTAGAAACTCCATGGATTTGAAGTTGGATACAGATTTGAAGAATGGTAAAAGCCATGTGTGACTCAGCTTTAGGTTAGGGTCACACAGGATGGGTCCGCAACGTATCTTACGCTGTGGATCCGCCAATGACTGACTCTACAGTGTCAAAAATAAAGTAAAAAAGGAATTTTTACTTAAGAGGGGGGGGGGGGGGGGGGGGGGGGGAGTGCCTAATACTTAACTTATTAGTTCCACATAAAAACACACCAATCTGTGTTAGAATATCCTCTCACCAAAAACGAAAAAATAATGCTTAAAACTGACCAGGTTTGTCAGTATTATGTTAGGTCGTTGCCTATAGCAACCTATAACCAAGCATTTAGGTGAATCCTATTGCTCGACCAATCCAGAGTTTAGATCACCTCCAAAAATGTCCACTTGAACTACGTTTTTGCCCAAGCGGTAAAATATTGCAAACAATCAGGCTTCACTCATCAGCCATTCATTCAAGACTGTATTGCTCAATCAGTGGATTTATAATTTATAAATTAAACTCTCAACGCGTTTCTATCACAGATGTGTGACGTCCTCAGGCGAGATATAGATGTATACCACGATAATTATTAAAGGGTAAACCAGTATGCATGATGTATAGGTAACAGTTTTATAGTCCGAACACAGGCATATAGGACCAAATATCCAGTCAGGGCCACGTCTCCTTCATACCTGTAAATAAAACATATACCATACCTCGTTTTAGTATGATTATAGGTCTTTCAAATTCATAGAGGATGTCTAAAATTGTTTAGAGTTACTCACAGGTCCGTTCACAACAGTTAGATATACCTAGGAAAACACATATACACATACGATTCCTTGCCTGGTCAGGGACGGACGGAGCACCACCCGCAGTGGCGGGGAGCCGGCTAGTATCTGCGGCTTCCTGTGCCTCCGTGCCGAGGATCCCGGCGTCTGTCATCATATAACGCGTGACCCCGCGTTATATCGCGGGAGCCGGACAAGGCCGTAAATATACGTACTTGGCCGTTAAGGGGTTAATGGGGTACTCCGGTGGGGGGGAAAAATTCACATCAACTGGTGCTAGAAAGTTAAACAAATTTGTAAATTACTTCTATTACAAAAATCTTACTCCTTCCTTTACTTAGCTGCTGTATGTTCCAGAGAAAGTTGTGAAGTTCTTTTCAGTCTGACCACAGTGCTCTCTGCTGACACCTCTGTCTGTGTCAGGAACGGGTTGCTACGGGAATTTGCAAATTTCCAGAACATGCCTGTGCTAAGACCACTCGGAAATGGGCAGTCTCATCTGTTCAATGCTTTTGCGGATTCTGCTCTGAACCGCATTGACGAGCAGAAACAGCAAAAACATTGGACAGGTTCAATGTCTTTGCGGATGCCAGAATCAGGATTTCCGTGGCAGATGTTGCTGCTGCAGAAATTCTTTCCTGTGAACAGAGCAGCAGAATCCCATTGAAGTCCATGGGTCTTTGCTGCTGCCGAATGTCTGTGTGGAATATTTATGTGGAATTCCATACAGACATTTTGCTGTCTGAACATACCCTAAGTCTCTCAGACTGTGACAAAAAAAAAAAAAAAGATTCTCTGGTCTTTTAAAACCAAAACTGGACTTTTGGGTCTTCTAAGCATTACATTTGGAGGGAACCAGGCTCATCACCTGCCCAGTACTATCCCTACAGTAAAGCCCTATTAAAACATCAATGGAGAGACCTGAAAATGGCTTCAGCCAATGGTCCCCATCCAACCTGACAGAACTTAGGAGGATCTGCAGACAAGACTGGCAGAAAATCCCCAAATCCAGAAGTGCAAACCTGGATTGAAGAGCAATTGCATGTACAAATGTCTGACCAAGTCTGATAAATGCTTCATACAGATCAGTTCATCTGTATTTTGGCTTCCCGATTGGCAATCATGTCAGGCCAGCCAGCGAGTAATTTTGGGTCCAGCCTTATTACAGTTAAAGAAATATTTCCTGCACAGAAATAGAACACTGCTACACAATAGCAGTGGCTGACAACACATTACTGGACAGTTGCATAAATTACCTTCAGCACCTGCTAATTGATGTGGGGGTCTGTGATCGTGCCACTAGCCACTGTTCTGGGCTGAGTGGCCGGACCCCCCACTGACTTCTGCTCCCCCTGCCACCACCAACCGCTAATCAGTGTGCACACCACTGATTGGGTAAACACTTTTTTTTCTGGCGCAGGGCTTTTTACGCTAGAAGTCTTTTTAACAAAACTTTTTTGGCTTTGTTTTATTTTATATTTTTGTTCTGTTAGGTGGTGCGTTAGGGTAGGTAGTAAAACACCACATGCAACAAACACACCAATAAAGTTTTCCCACACAATGTTTGCATTATGCTGAAAAAAATTAGCATGCATGTAGTTATGATTTTTTTCTAGAGGTAAGACAAAATCAAACCTATATAAGTAGAATATCATTTTAACTGTATGGACCTACAGAAGATAAGGTGTAATTTTTACCAAAAAAAATGCCCTGCGTGGAAACCGAAGCCCCCAAAATTTACCAAAAATGGCATTTTTCTTTCAATTTTGTCACACAATTTTTTTTCCATTTCACCATGGATTTTTTGGCAAAATGACTAAAGGTCACTGCCAAGTAGCATTGGTGGTGCAAAAGATAAGCCATAATATGGAATTTTTGGCGCAAAATTGAAAGGCAAACAGTAGGGATTGACTGATTTTCGGTTTGGCCGATATTATCGGCCGATATTCACGATTCTGGGAGTTATCGGTATCGGCAATTACCTTGCCGATAATCCGATAATGTCCCACCCCCCACCTCACCGGCCAGAGACCGCCGCCGCCCCATTGCCTCCCCCATCCCCGGTTTTAAAATTACCTGTTCCCGGGGTCAGCGCTACTTCTGGCTCCTGCGGCGTCCTGAGTTATTGCTGTGCAGTGAAGTGCGACATCCTCAACGCGACGTCACCGTCAGTGCGCACAGTGACAGCTCAGGACAACGCCGGAGCCAGAAGTAGTGCGGACCCCGGGAACAGGTAATTATAAAACCGGGGATGGGGGAGGCAATGGGGCAGCGGCGGTGGTTGGACTAAGGACCGGCAGGGGAGAAAAGCGGGCGGCGGTCTCTGGCCAGAGGATGTAGCGGGCGAGGGGGGGGGGGGGGTTCAGCGGCGGTGGTTGGACTCAGGAGGACTCCAGGAAAGGCAAGGGGCGGGCAGGCGTCGGAAGCCTCTGGCCCCACAAAAGCCGCTGCAGTTCATTGATTTAAAGCATCCCCTTTAAATCAATGATCTACAGCGGCTTCTTTGGGGCCATGGGGGAATAGCCAATAACTTATATCGGAATATCGGTATAAGTTATCGGCCTGAAAGTCCACAGATTATCGGTATCGGCCCTTAAAAAAAAAATAAAATAAATAAAATCATATTGGTCGATCCCTAGCAAACAGAAGAGAAAATATCAAACTCACCAGTACTGCTAATTCTTCTTTATTTTCGTTACTCACATGTAGGGAACAGACTTACACAGACATCAGCAGGGTGTACAAATAAGAGCCTCTTACTGCTCAGAAGAATTAGCAGTACCGGTGATTGCGATATTTTCTGTTTGCGGTATCCTATGAACTTGTCAGTTTTCATATGTGCACCACATTACACTGCAGGACTAAGGATTCTATACTAGTGGAGGGAAGTGTTGAATAGCACCTGGATAGAACAGTGCCAGACTACATCTCACCTGTGCTGGAAAATTTTAAGAGTTTTAATTTTTAAAAGGCAAGGAGGAAAAAAATAAAAAATAAAAAACAGAAAAATCCTGTGTCCTTAAGGCACGGGTGTCAAACACAAGACCTAGTCATGTGGCCCGCGTAGCCGCCAGCCTTCACCTTTTATTCTCGCTTTTTTTGACACAAGAAAGCCGCCTCTTCAGCGCATGCGCGGCAGCCTACAAGCCAGAGAACGTCTGCCCTCTAGCAATCCTCCTTCGGTCCTCCGCCTCTATGGTTGTACGCACGGGACGTCAGTGACGTACCGTGCGTACAACCATAGAGATGCGGGAGGACCAGGAGGAGAGCAGGTTCATCGCAGGACGCTCGCCGGCCGGGGCCTTGTAAGTGACCGGTGGCGCGTTTTCATCAGCGTTCTGGTCACCACTCGACCGGTCCTGGCACCTACTGCTATGGTCCATAGGCCATAGCAGTAGATTGTGAGCCCGGGCCGAAGGAGCAGTGACCGGATCACAGTGGGGGCAGCACACAGACATAAAGCCTCCAGCCGTATGTCTGTGGGGAGGGAGGGGGGTGCTGCCTACCTAATGTGGGGGCACCACGCTGCCTACCTAATGTGGGGGGAACCACGCTGCCTACCTAATGTGGGGGGAACCACGCTGCCTACCTAATGTGGGGGGAACCACGCTGCCTACCTAATGTGGGGGGGAACCACGCTGCCTACCTAATGTGGGGGGAACATGCTGCCTACCTAATGTGGGGGGAACATGCTGCCTACCTAATGTGGGGGGGGGGGGGGGAACTACAAAGGTACTGTACATTGCGGTAGGAAGGGTAGTCTTATATGGCGAGTATATCCAAAACTCTACATTTTAACTGTAAAAGTTGGGGGTCGTCTTGTACACCCAGTCGTCTTATACACCAGGATATACGGTATGTGGGGGGGGGGGGGGTGTCCTACAGATACAACCGGCCCTTTGAGGGTGACCAAACTGCTGATGCGGCCCCCGATGAATTTGAGTTTGACACTCCTGCCTTAAGGGGTTAGGCTGACCACAATTCATGGTAACGGCAGCACCCCTGTCCCTGTGCGAGGTACCGTGGGAACGGCCCTCAAGACGATTTTTTGCTGGATTACAATTGGTATATGGGGGGGGGAAGTTGATCTCTCTGATCAAGTTCTCAAGCCATATAACGCCATCCGGAAAACACAGACATGGTACAAAAAAGTTGGGGTCTACATGGTACAGGTTGCCATGTACAAATCTTTTGTACTGTCCCAGTATTCTGGCAACACAGGGACATTCCTTTGACACAAGGGAGATTTTGGTGCATATTACTCAAACTTGTTTACTTACAGGGAAACTCCTGCAGTTCCAAGAGGAAGTTCTAAAGGCCCTAATCTTTGATGACCGGCAAAGAGCAGGCCAGAGCACCTCTGGAACTGGAGGCGCCCGGATCATCCCCTGCCAACACTTTCAAAGTGAGGAACCCCACACTGTAAAGAAGGGACAATCGTAGAAAAAAAAAAAAAAAAAAGTGTATCGCAGGAGGGGGATACGGAAGGACACCACCACTTGCCCAGATCATCCGGGCCTCTGCGTTAAGGATTGCTTCAGGGAGTATCACACTTCCATGTAGTACTACATTTATATTCCTTTTCCCTCAATTTCCCATAATTTTACCCAATGTACCAGTCCAGAGTACTTTGTCTTCCAAATTTTAAACCCAAAAATCCCCCCTCCCCAAAATAAATAACTCTCCTTCATAATACCCCTGATAACATCTCTATTTTCCCCCCCAAAAATGGGTCATGGATCACAGAGTCAATAGCATTGGGGGTTTGCAAGTTGCCTCAAATGTGCAGTGCTCTCTCCTCACCTGAGCGGTGTGCGCATTTGAGGTAACAGAATAGGGACGGCCACACACACATCACATTCTAAGAATGATTATTCAGAGCATAGGGTTTGGGGCAAGCATAATAATATTTACTTTTGGCTATACTCTGATTCATCATTCTGGGAACATAATTGGCATATAAGTAGTAAAAAAAAATTGCAGTTTTCATTTTCCCCAAACTACACTTCATCCATTTGTGGAAAATAAATTTAGGGAACACTCATCCATTCCAAAATGTCCACATGCCCCCTATACTGTCTTTAATAGAATCACATGAGGGTGTTCCTTTGTTTTATTTTCCTCTGAATGTATGTAACAGTCAGTTAGGTCCGTAAAAAACATAGGCATCAAATGCGAAGCGTTTTCTCATGGGGGGGGGGGGGGGGGGTACTTTCTGTAATGGTGTCAAACATGTGGGTGTTTTGTTTTTGTACTTTTCTCTGACTATATGCAACCATCAGCTACTGATATGCCATAAGCCTCAAATGCAAGGAGACCTCTGACTTCTGAGCTTTGCTGTGCGCCAGCCCAGCACGTTACCCCATATGTGGATGTATTTCCATTCTCTGGATAAAAATCCCGCCAAAATGTGTAACCCAATTTCTCCCATTACCCCTTGTGAAAATGATAAATGCTGGTGTTACCCAATTTTAAGTGTAAAAAAAAAAAAAAAAAACCTGAGAGGTGTAAGTACTATCTGTAACCCTTGTTACATTGCTTGAGGGGTGTAGTTTCTAAAATGGTGTAACATTGGGGGGGGGGGGGGGTTCTGCTGTTCTGGCACAATGGGGGCTTTGTAAATGCACATGGCCTCAGACTTCAATTCCAGCCAAATTCTCTATCCAAAAGCCCAATGGCGCTCGTTCCGAGACCTGTAGTGTGCCAGCAGAATACTTTACGTCGACATATGGGGTATTTCCTTACTCAGGAGAAATTGGGCTTCAAATTTAGGAGGTCTTTTTCTCCTATTACCCCATGTGAAAATGAAAAATTTGGGGTAACACCAGCAATTTTGTTAAAAATAAAATTTTTCATTTTCATGTCCAACTTCAATGCAAATTAGTCAAACACCTGTGAGGTGTTAAGGCTCAGTGTACCCCTTGTTACATTCCTTGAGGGGTGTAGTTTCCAAAATAGTGTGCCATGCGTTTTTTCTTTGGCTATTCTGTCACCCTGGGGACTTTCGAAATGCAACATGCCCCCCTAAAACCATTTCAGCAAAATTCTCTTTCCCAAGCCAATATTTTGCTCCTTCTCTTCTGAGCATTGTAGTGCGCCAGCAGAGCACTTAACATCCACATATGGGGTATTTCCATACTCAGTTTAAAATTTGGGGGGGGGGCATTTTCTCCTATTACGCGTCTTGTGAAAATGAAAAATTTGATGCAAAGTTGTCAAACACCTGTAAGGTGTTAAGGCTCACTATACCCCTAGTTATGTTCCTCGAGGGGTGTAGTTTCCCAAATAGTGCCATGGGGAGTTTTTTTTGCTGTTCTGACACCATGGGGCTTCCTAAATGCAACATGGCCCTTAACCCCTTAAGGACACATGACGTTCTCATACGTCTCCATTTCCGAGTCCTTAAGGACACATGACGTATGAGAACGTCATGTGTTTTACCGGCCCCCCGCAACCATCTGGAGCGGAGCCGGACCCCGATGCCTGCTGAAATCGTTCAGCAGGCATCGGGGCATATCGTCCAGGGGGGTCATTATGACCCCCCATGTCGGCGATGGCCGCAGATCGCTGGACAATTCAGTCCAGCGATCTGCGGCGTATTCCGGGTCAATCGGGTCTCCAGTGACCCGGAATTATTGGCTGATCGGGGCCGTCAGAGACGGCCCCGAACAGCCATAGCCAGCAGGGGTGAGGTGGCACTGGTGCCACCTCACGATCGCCCTGATTCGTCGGCCGGATTACCGGCCGACCAATCAGGGCGCCTGCTGCGGGTGTCACTCCCGCAACCCGCTTCGCCCCTCTTCCGGAGGACGTGAGCGGGTGCGGGACGTGCACCCCGGGTGCTGGGGACCCCGATCCCCGGCGCCCCTGTTGGGATCGGGGCCCCAGGAGCAGCGGCGGAGACGACGAGGGACTGACCGGTTGCAGCGAGGATCGTTGGAGGTGAGTGACAGCCTCCTGCTGTTGCTTAGCAACAGCTCCCAGCATGCAAAAAGGGCATGCTGGGAGCTGTAGTTATGCAACAGCAGGAGGCAGACCACCACAACTCCCAGTATGCCCTTATGGGCATGCTGGGACTTGTAGTTTTGCAACAGCTGGAGGCACATTCTTTCTATGGAAAAGTGTACCTTCAGCTGTTGTGTAACTACAACTCCCAGCTTGCACAATCAGCTAAAGTGCATGCTGGGAGTTGTAGTGGTGCATCTGGTGGTTGCATAACTACAACTCCCAGCATGCCCGTTGGCTGTCGGTGACTGCTGAGAGTTGAAGTTTTGCAACAGCTGAAGGCACACTGAGTTAAGTAGCAAACCAGTGTGTCTCCAGCTATTGCATAACTACAATCCCCAGCATCCCCAGCCAAAGTAGTATGCCTCCAGCTGTTGCATAACTACAACACCCAGCATGCCCTTCCGCTGTCCGTACATGCTGGGGGTTGTAGCTTTTGCAACAGCTGAAGGCACACTGGTTGCAAAACACTGAGTTTGTTACCAAACTCGGTGTTTCACAACCAGTGTGCCTCCAGCTGTTGCAAAACTACAACTCCCAGCATGCACTGATAGACCGTACATGCTGGGAGTTGTAGTTTTGCAACAGCTGGATGTTCCCCCCCCCCCCCCCCCCCCAATGTGAACGTACAGGGTACACTCACATGGGCGGAGGATTACAGTAAGTATCCGGCTGCAAGTTTCAGCTGCGTCAAATTTTCTGCCGTAGCTCAAACTGCCAGCGAGAAACTACTGTGAACCCCCCGCCCGTGCGACTGTACCCTAAAAACACTACACTACACTAACACAAAATAAAATAAAAAAAGTAAAAAACACTACATATACACATACCCCTACACAGCCCCCCTCCCCTCCCCAATAAAAATGAAAAACGTCTGGTACGCCACTGTTTCCAAAACGGAGCCTCCAGCTGTTGCAAAACAACTACTCCCAGTATTGCCAGATAGCCGTTGACTGTCCAGACATGCTGGGAGTTTTACAACAGCTGGAGGCACCCTGTTTGGGAATCACTGGCGTAGAATACCCCTATGTCCACCCCTATGCAAGTCCCTAATTTAGGCCTCAAATGCGCATGGCGCTCTCACTTTGGAGCGCTGTCGTATTTCAAGGCAACAGTTTAGGGCCACATATGGGGTATCGCCGTACTCGGGAGAAATTGGGCTTCAAATTTTGGGGGGTATTTTCTGCTATTACCCTTTTAAAAAATGTAAAATTTTTGGGAAAACAAGCATTTTAGGTAAAAAAAAAATATATATTTTTTTACATATGCAAAAGTCGTGAAACACCTGTAGGGTATTAAGGTTCAAATTACCCCTTGTTACGTTCCCCGAGGGGTCTAGTTTCCAAAATGGTATGCCATGTGTTTTTTTTTTTGCTGTCCTGGCACCATAGGGGCTTCCTAAATGCGGCATGCCCCCAGAGCAAAATTCGCTTTCAAAAAGCCAAATGTGACTCCTTCTCTTCTGAGACCTGTAGTGCGCCAGGAGAGCACTTTTCACACCCATATGGGGTGTTTTCTTAATCGGGAGAAATTGGGCTTCAAATTTTGGGGGGTATTTTCTGCTATAACCCTTTTTAAAATTGTAAAAATTTTGGGAAACCAAGCATTTTAGGTAAAAAAAAAAATATATATTTTTTTACATATGCAAAAGTCGTGAAACACCTGTAGGGTATTAAGGTTCACATTACCCCTTGTTACGTTCCCCGAGGGGTCTAGTTTCCAAAATGGTATGCCATGTGTTTTTTTTTTGCTGTCCTGGCACCATAGGGGCTTCCTAAATGCGGCATGCCCCCCAAAAACCATTTG
Source organism: Hyla sarda (assembly GCF_029499605.1). NCBI lineage: Eukaryota > Metazoa > Chordata > Amphibia > Anura > Hylidae > Hyla > Hyla sarda. Next base: position 227,948,381 of record NC_079193.1, on the reverse strand, counting down.
TCGCTCCTTCCCTTCTGAGCCCTCTACTGCGCCTGCCGAACAATTAACATAGACATATGAGGTATGTCCTTACTCTAGAGAAATTGGGTTTCAAATACAAGTAAACATTTTCTCCTTTTTACCCCTTACAAAAATTCAAAAATTGGGTCTACAAGAACATGCGAGTGTAAAAAATTAAGATTTTGAATTTTCTCCTTCACTTTGCTGCTATTCCTGTGAAACACCTAAAGGGTTAATACACTTACTGAATGTTTTTTTGAATACTTTAGGGGGTGTAGTTTTTATAATGGGGTCTTTTATGGGGTATTTCTAATATGAAGACCCTTCAAATCCACTTCAAAACTGAACTGGTCCCTGAAAAATAGTGAGTTTGAAAATTTTGTGAAAAATTTCAAAATTGCTACTGAACTTTGAAGCCCTCTGGTGTCTTCCAAAAGTAAAAACTCATAAATTTTATGATGCAAACATAAAGTAGACATATTGTATATGTGAACCCCAAAAAAATATATTTTGAATATCCATTTTCCTTACAAGCAGAGAGCTTCAAAGTTAGAAAAATGCAAAATTTTCATTTTTTTCATCAAATTTTGGGATTTTTCACCAAGAAAGGATGCAAGTTACCATAAAATTTTACCACTAAGTTAAAGTAGAATATGTCACGAAAAAACAATCTCGGAATCAGAATGATAACTAAAAGCATTCCAGAGTTATTAATGTTTAAAGTGACAGTGGTCAGACGTGCAAAAAACGCTCCGGTCCTTAAGGTATAAAATGGCCTGGTCCTTAAGGGGTTAAATTCATGACAGCAAAATTCACTCTCCAAAATCCTACAGTTGCTCTTTCCCTCTTGAGCCATATTGCGAGTCCGTAGAGAACTTTACGTCAATATATGAGGTATTTCCATACTCAAGAGAAATTGGGTTACAAATTTGGGGGGGGGGGGGGGTTCTCCGTATACCCCTTGTGAAAATGAAAAAAAAAATGGGGCTACAAGAACATGTTAGCGTAAAAAAAGCAGATTTCGATTTTTTTCCTCCACCTTGCTGCTATTCCTGTTAAACACCTAAAGGGTTAAACTTTCTGAATGTCAAATTTGAAAACTTTAAGGGGTGCAGTTACTATAATATTGTCATTTATGGGGGAGCCCTAAGAAAGCCCCCTCAAATCCACTTCAAACTTAACTTGTCCCTGAAAAATTCAGATTTTTAATTTTCCGTGAAAATTTGGAAAATTGCTGCTATACATTGAAGCCCTCAATGACTACAAAAAGTAAAAACCATGTCAACTTTATGATGCCACCATAAAGTAGACATGTATATCTGAATCAATACATAATTTATTTGGTATACCCATTTCCCTTACAAGCAGAGAGTTTTAAAGTTAGAAAAATGATAACATTTCAAAATTTTCATGACATTTGAGTTTTTAACCAAGAAATGATGCAATTAACCCCTTAAGGACCAGGCCATTTTACACCTTAAGGACCAGAGTGTTTTTTGCAAATCTGACCACTGTCACTTTAAACATTAATAACTCTGGAATGCTTTTACTTATCATTCTGATTCCAAGATTGTTTTTTCGTGACATATTCTACTTTAACATAGTGGTAACATTTTATGGTAACTTGCATCCTTTCTTGGTGAAAAATCCCAAAATTTGATGTAAAAAAATGAAAATTTTCATTTTCTAACTTTGAAGCACTCTGCTTGTAAGGAAAATGGATATTCAAAATAAAAGAAACTTTTGGTTCATATATACAATATGTCTACTTTATGTTTGCATCATAAAATTTATGAGTTTTTACTTTTGGAAGACACCAGAGGGCTTCAAAGTTCAGCAGCAAATTTGATATTTTCAAAAAAATTTCAAACTCACTATTTTTCAGTGACCAGTTCAGTTTTGAAGTGGATTTGAAGGGTCTTCATATTATAAATACCCCACAAATGACCTCATTATAAAAACTGCACCCCCAAAGTATTCAAAATGACATTCAGTAAGTGTATTAACCCTTTAGGTGTTTCACAGGAATAGCAGCAAAGTGAAGGAGAAAATTCAAAATCTTAATTTTTTACACTCGCATGTTCTTGTAGACCCAATTTTTTATTTTTTGCAAGGGGTAAAAAGGAGAACATTTTTACTTGTATTTGAAATACAATTTCTCCCGAGTAAGGACATACCTCATATGTCTATGTTAATTGTTCGGCGGGCGCAGTAGAGGGCTCAGAAGGGAAGGAGCGGCAAATGGTTTTTGGGGGGCATGTCACCTTTAGGAAGCCCTTCTGGTGCCAGGACAGCAAAAAATAAAAAAAAAATAAAAAAACACACATGGCATACCCTTTTGGAAACAAGACCCCTCGGGGAACGTAACAAGGGGTAATGTGAACCTTTATACCCCACAGGTGTTTCACGACTTTTGCATATGTAAAAAAAAAAAAAAAAAATTCACATTTTTAAAAAAAAAGGGTAATAGCAGAAAATACCCCCCAAAATTTGTAACACAATTTCGCCCGAGTACGGCGATACCCCATATGTGACCCTAAACTGTTGCCGTGAAATACTACAGGGCTCCAAAGTGAAAGAGCGCCATGCGCATTTGAGGCCTAAATTAGGGATTTGCATAGGGGTGGACATAGGGGGTATTCTACGCCAGTGATTCCCAAACAGGTTGCCTCCAGCTGTTGTAAAACTCCCAGCATGCCTGGACAGTCAGTGGTTATCTGGCAATACTGGGAGTAGTTGTTTTGCAACAGTCGGAGGCTCCGTTTTGGAAACAGTGGCGTACCAGACGTTTTTCATTTTTATTGGGGAGGGGAGGGGGGCTGTGTAGGGGCAAGTGTATATGTAGTGTTTTTTTTTTAGTGTTTTTATTTTGTGTTAGTGTAGTGTAATGTAGTGTTTTTAGGGTACAGTCGCACGGGCGGGGGTTCACAGTAGTTTCCTGCTGGCAGTATGAGCTGTGGCAGCTCTCAAACTTGCAGCCGGATACTTACTGTAAACCTCCGCCCATATGAGTGTACCCTGTACATTCACATTGGGGGGGGGGGGGGGGGAGAAACATCCAGCTGTTGCAAAACTACAACTCCCAGCATGTACGGTCTATCAGTGCATGCTGGGAGTTGTAGTTTTGCAACAGCTGGAGGCACCCTGGTTGTGAAACACCGGGTTTGGTAACAAACTCAGTGTTTTGCAACCAGTGTGCCTTCAGCAGATGCACCACTACAACTCCCAGCATGCACTTTAGCTGATTGTGCAAGCTGGGAGTTGTAGTTATACAACAGCTGAAGGTACACTTTTCCATAGAAAAAATGTGCCTCCAGCTGTTGCAAAACTACAGCTCCCAGCATGCCCTTTTTGCATGCTGGGAGCTGTTGCTAAGCAACAGCAGGAGGCTGTCACTCAGCTCCAACTCCTGATCCACGCTGCAGGTCAGTCCCTCGCCACCGCTCCTGGGGCCCCGATCCCAACATTGATGCCGGGGATCGGGATCCCCAGCTCCCGGGGTCTTCTTCTCGCACCCGCTCACGTCCTCTGGAAGAGGGGCGGAGCGGGTTGCGGGAGTGACACCCGCAGCAGGTGCCCTGATTGGTCGGCCGGTTTATCAGGGCGATCGTGAGGTGGCACTAGTGCCACCTAACCCCTGCTGGCTATGGCTGTTCGGGGCCCTTCAGAGACGGCCCCGATAAGCCAGTTATTCCGGGTCACCGGAGACCCGATTGACCCGGAATCCGCCGCAGATCGCTGGGCTGAATTGTTCAGCGATCTGCGGCCATCGCCGACATGAGGGTCATCATGACCCCCCTGGGCGATATGCCGCGATGCATGCTGAACGATTTCAGCAGGCATCGGGCACCGGCTCCCCTCCGGCTAGCGGCGGGGGGCCGGGAATGGACAGGACGTACTCCTACGTCCTCGGTCCTTAAGGACTCCGAAACGGGGGGTAGGAGTACGTCCATTGTTCTTAAGGGGTTAAACGAAAATTTTATAAAAAAATTAAATAAAAACACACAATGCTCTCATACCTTCCTCATTACCATGTTGCTGCTATAACGGAGCTCCGATCCCCAAAACTTTCACACTTGGTGACGTGACGTAACACGCCCGTTCATAATGGGCTGAAGCGATGTCCCGCCTCAGATGCTGATTGGCTGAGCTGGTGTGTGACTCCAGAAGCGCCGGAAAGTTGGGAGCGGAGCTCAGTTACACCAGTGGTAGTGCAGGAACGAGGGAGGTAAGAAAGCTGGGAGGGAGGTAAGAAAGCTGGGAGGGAGGTATGACCCTTTATTAATAATCAACCACAAACATGGCTCCTTGGATTTTGCTAAAGATTTCATATTGTCATACCTAATATTTTATGTACAAATAAATTTTTTTTAAAAAAAACCCTCACCCATTCATTTGCCAGTGGCTGCGTGGTGATGCTGGGTTTATTGGCAACATATCGTGACCATTGGTGAATGTGTGGGGGGGGGGGGGGGGGGGGGGGGGAGTGGTTTTTGATTCATGCATTTATTGGCATATGAGAATGCAGCCTCATTCTTTACCTTACACAGGGTGAGCCATTTATATGGATACACCTTAATAAAATGGGAATGGTTGGTGATATTAACTTCCTGTTTCTGGCACATTAGTTTATGTGAGGGGGGGAAACTTTTCAAGATGGGTGGTGACCATGGCGGCCATTTTGAAGCCAGCCATTTTGAATCCAACTTTGTTTTTTCAATAGGAAGAGAGTCATGTGACACAAACTTATTGGGAATTTCACAAGAAAAACAATGATGTGCTTGGTTTTAACTAGGGATCGACCGATTATCGGTATGGCCGATATTATCGGCCGATAATCACGATTTTGGGCATTATCGGTATCGGCAATTATCTTGCCGATAAGCTGATAATGCCCCCCGCACCGCCCCCACCGCACCGCGACCGCCAGCCCCTCGACCCGCCGCACCGCACCCCCGACCCACCGCACCGCGTCGCACCCCCCACCGTGATGCTAGGCGGTATACTGGTATGGATTTTTTCCCATACCGCTATACCGGTCGGGCCCCTCCCCCACCCTCCGAGTCAATAAAAAAATTTATACTTACCCGTAATGGGGGTGGTCCAGGCCATCCTTCCTTCATTTAGTGTCCGGGGGCGTTCCGGGTGGAGGGTGGTCTGGTCCGGGCTGTCCTTCTCCCACGGTCTTCTCCACTCTGGGCAGGCTCCGGCCTAGTACGCTGCATAGACGCCGCTACGCCGTGACGTCAGGTGCGTCGCTGCGCACGGGCGTCACTGCGCAGCGACGTCTATGCAGCGTACTAGGCCGGAGCCTGCCTGGAGTGGAGAAGATGACCGCCGGAGAAGGACAGCCCGGACCACCCTCCACCCGGAACGCCCCCGGACACTACATGAACGATTGATGGATGGCCCGGAGCACCCTGGCAGGTAGGGGAGAGAAGCGGGTGGTGGCGGCGGCAGTCTATGGCCCCGCAAAAGCCACTGCAGATCATTGATTTAAAGCGCCCGCTTTAAATCAATGATCTGCAGCGGTGTCGCAGGGGGTTAAATAGCCGATAACTTATACCGATATTCCGGTATAAGTTATCGGCTATCGGCCCTAACCTGCACCGATTATCGGTATCGGCCCTAAAAAAACGATATCGGTCGATCCCTAGTTTTAACGTAACTTTATTCTTTCATGAGTTATTTACAAGTTTCTGACCACTTATAAAATGTGTTCAATGTGCTGCCCATTGTGTTGGATTGTCAATGCAACCCTTTTCTCCCACTCTTCACACACTGATAGCAACACCGCAGGAGAAATGCTAGCACAGGCTTCCAGTATCCGTAGTTTCAGGTGCTGCACATCTCGTATCTTCACAGCATAGACAATTACCTTCAGATGACTCCAAAGATAAAAGTCTAAGGGGGTCAGATCAGGAGACCTTGGGGACCATTCAACTGGCCCACGACGACCAATCCACTTTCCAGGAAACTGTTCATCTAGGAATGCTCGTACCTGACACCCATAATGTGGTGGTGCACCATCTAGCTGGAAAAACTCAGGGAACGTGCCAGCTTCAGTGCATAAAGAGGGAAACACATCATGTAGCAATTTCGCATATCCAGTGGCCTTGAGGTTTCCATTGATGAAGAATGGCCCCACTATCTTTGTACCCCATATACCACACCATACCATCAATTTTTGTGTTCCAACAGTCTTGGAGGGATCTATCCAATGTGGGTTAGTGTCAGACCAATAGCGGTGGTTTTGTTTGTTAACTTCACCATTCACATAAAAGTTTGCCTCATCACTGAACAAAATCTTCTGTGTAAACTGAGGGTCCTGTTCCAGTTTTTGTTTTGCCCATTCTGCAGCACCTGAAACTACAGATACTGGAAGCCTGTGCTAGCATTTCTCCTGCGGTGTTGCTATCAGTGTGTGAAGAGTGGGAGAAGAGGGTTGCATTGACAATCCAACACAATGGGAAGCACATTGAACACATTTTATAAGTGGTCAGAAACTTGTAAATAACTCATGAAAGAATAAAGATACATTAAAACCAAGCACATCATTGTTTTTCTTGTGAAATTCCCAATAAGTGATGATTGTTGAAATAACAAAAGTTGGATTCAAAATGGCTGACTTCAAAATGGCCGCCATGGTCACCACCCATCTTGAAAAGTTTCCCCCCCTCACATATACTAATGTGCCACAAAAAGGAAGTTAATATCACCAACCATTCCCATTTTATTAAAGGTGTATCCATATAAATGGCCCACCCTCTACATTTATTTGTAATCTGTTCCTGGCTTTATATTCAATAATTGAAATTAAAAACCTGAATATGTGAACATACCCTTAGAGTAGTCATGAGCTGGTCTCTAGGATTGCTGTAGTTATTGTACTTTTTGGGCCTAATTTGTACTCTTGTATAATTTTTCAACTGGGTTAACAATTGCTTTCATCTATAAATTATGGCATGCTTTTAACCCCTTAAGGACCAGGCCAATTTTCACTGTAGGACCAGAGCGTTTTTTGCACATCTGACCACTGTCACTTTAAGCATTAATAACTCTGGGTTGCTTTTACCTTTCATTCTGATTCAGAGACAGTTTTTTCGTGACATATTCTACTTTATGTTAGTGGTAAAACTTTGTCGATACTTACATTTCTCGGTGGAAAATTCCAAAATTTGATGAAAGAATTGAAAATTTGGAATTTTTTTTACTTTGAAGCTCTCTGCTTGTAAGAAAAATAGACATTTCAAATAAATGATATTTTGATTCACAAATACAATATGTCAACTTTATGTTTGCATCATAAAGTTGACATGTTTTTACTTTTGGAAGACGTCAGAGGGCTTCAAAGTTCAGCAGCAATTTCCAATTTTTCACAAAATTTTCAAAATCGGAATTTTTCATGGACCAGTTCAGGTTTGAAGTGGATTTGAAGGGCCTTCATATTACGGTAGAAATAACCCTCAAATTACACCATTATAAAAAACTGCACCCCTCAAAGTATTCAAAATGACATTCAGTAAGTGTGTTAACCCTTTTGATGTTTCACAGGAATAGCAGCAAAGTGGAGAAAATTCTAAATCTTAATTTTTTACACTCGCATGTTCTTGTAGACCCAGTTTTTGAATTTTTACAAGAGGTAAAAAGAGAAAAATCCTCTCAAAATTTATAACCCAATTTCTCTCGAGTAAGGAAATACCTCATATATGTATGTCAAGTGTTCGGCGGGTGCAGTAGAGGGCTCAGAAGGGAAGGAGCGACAATGGGATTTTGGAGAGCGAGTTTTTCAGAAATGCAGAAAAACCACTACATGGCATACCAATTTGGAAACCACACCCCCTCAAGGCACGTAACAAGGGGTCTAGTGAGCCTTAAAGGGTACCTCTCATCAAAAAAACTTTTGATATATTATAGATTAATGTATGCAGAATAACTTTACAATTGCATGTTATTAAAAAATCTGCTTCTTTCTATTTAATTTTCCACTTTGAGGAAATGACCACTAGGGGTCTCCCTACCAGTCCTGGCAGCAAGCATTTCAGACTCATGCTGGAGTCCTAAACACTACAAGCTGCCAGTCTGCTTTGTTCACAAAGGAGAACACTCAGAGCTGCCAGCCTGCTTTGTTCATAGCCTGTTTGGCTGTGAACAAAGCAGGCTGGCAGCTCTGAGTGTTTAGGACTCCAGCATGAGTCAGAAATGCTTGCTGACAGGACTGATCGGGAAAAATACAATAGAAAGAAGCATATTTTTATTAACATGCTATTGGAAAGTTATTCAACATTCATTAATCTAAAATATATCAAAAGTTTATTTGATGAGAGGTACCCTTTAAATACCGATAGGTGTTTGATGACTTTTCGTTAAAGTTGGATGTGTAAATGAAAAAAAAAAAAAATTTCACTTAAGTGCAGTTTTTCCCCCCCAAATTTACCATTTTTATAAAGGGAGAAAATGCCCCCCATAATTTGTAACCCCATCTCTTCTGAGTATGGAAATACCCCACGTTAAGATGTAAAATGCTCTGCGGGCGAACTACAATGTACAGAAGAGAAGGAGTAACATTTGGCTTTTGGAAAGCAAATTTAGCTGAAATAGTTCTTGGGGGGGGGTATGTCGCATTTAGGAAGACCCTTTGGTGCCAGAACAGAAAAAAACAACAACAAAAAAACACATGACATACTATTTTGGAAACTAAACCCCACAAGGAACGTAACAAGGGGTACAGTGAGCCTTAACACCTCACAGGTATTTCACAACTTTTTGTTAAATTTGGATGTGCAAATGAAAAATATATATTTTTCTCACTAAAATGCATTTTTCCCCCAAAATTTTACATTTTTACAAGGGGTAATAGGAAAAAATTACCCCCAAAATGTTTAACCCCATTTCTTCTGAGTATGGAAATACCCCATGTGTGGACGTCAAGTGCTCTGCAGGCAAACTACAATGGAGGAGCGCCATTGAGCTTTTGGAAAGAGAATTTGTTTGGAATGGTAGTCAGGGGCCATGTGCGTTTACAAAGCCCCCCATGGTGCCAGAACTGTGGACCCCCCCCCCCCCCCCCCCACGTTAACCCATTTTGGAAAATACACCCCTAACAGAATTTAACCCCTTAAGGACCAGGGGTTTTGCCATTTTTGCACTTTCATTTTTTACTCCTTACCTTAAAAATGTTGCACCTAAAAATTCATATGATGGCTTATTTTTTCCGCCACCAATTCTACTTTGTAATGACATCAGTCATTTTACCCAAAAATCTGCAGCGAAACGGAAAAAAAATCATTGCGAGATAAAATTGAAAAAAAAAATGCCATTTTGTAACTTTTGGGGGCTTCTGTTTCTACCCCGTACATTTTTCGGTAATAATAACACTTAATCTTTATTCTGTAGATCTATACGATTAAAATGATACCCTAATTATAAAAAGGTTTGATTTTGTCGTACTTCTGAAAAAAAAATCATAACTACATGCAGGAAATTTTATTCGTTTAAAATTGTCATCTTCTGACCCTTACAACTTTTTTATTTTTCTGCATATGGGGAGGTATTATGGTTAATTTTTTGCACCGTGATCTGAAGTTTTTAGCTGTACCCTTTTTGTATTGATCGGACTTATTGATATAAAAAAGTGACCAAAAATCCACTATTTTGGACTCTGGAATTTTGCGCATACACCATTGACCGTGCGGTTTAATTAATTATATATTTTTATAATTCGGACATTTCCGCACACGGCGATAGCACGTGTTTATTTTTATTTACACAGTTTGTTTTTTTTAATTGGAAAAGGGGGGTGATTCAAACTTTTATTAGGGGAGGTGTTAAATGATCTTAATTCCCTTTTTTTTTTTTTTTTTTTTTACTTTTTTTTGCAATGTTATAGCTCCCATAGGGGGCTATAACACTGCACACACTGATCTTTTACATTGATCACTTGTTTCTCATAGGAAACCAGTGTTCAATGATTTTGCCGCATCACTGCTCATGCCTGGATCTCAGGCACTGAGCAGTCATTCGGCGATCGGACAGCGAGGAGGCAGGTAATGATTCTCCGGCTGTCTTGTAAGCTGTTTGGGATGCCGCGATTTCATCGCGGCAATCCCGAACAGCTCCCTGAGCTAACCGTCATTGTTTTACTTTCACTTTAGACGCAGCGTTCAACTTTGAACACCGCGTCTAAAGTGTTAATAGCGCGCGGCACCGCGATCAGTGCTGCGCGCTATTAGCCATGGGTCCCGGCAGTGGCCCCGCGTTATAGAAAGGGAAAGGACTCAGGACGTACCGGTACGTCCTTGGTCCTTAACAGGTTAATAAGGGGTGCAGTGAGCATTTACACCCCACTGGCGTTTGACAGCTCTTTGGAACAGTGGGCTGAGGGCGCCGGTCCTCTGTCTGTTTCCCTGTTCTATCCGGCCTATTGTGGGTGGGCAGAACGGGGTTCAGTTGCACAAAAATTGCAAAAATTTACAAAAGGAGTGGACGGAGTGTGGCATAAATGTAGCATAGCCAAGGCAAGCAATCAATTTTACTTAATCTATACCAGCTCTGTGTGTGTAATATGTTTAAAAATGAAAAGGAATAAAACTTATTAAGTATGAAAGTTGCACAAATGCCCCCACGGATGATTTGGACTAGCTGTCTGGTTCAGTTCATTAGCTTAAATTGAAACCATTGCATTACAGAAACTTCTTTTATCACTGGGCCAAAAATGAAAGTAGGACATCTTTTATGTATTAGGTACATCAGTAATTTCCATTAGTTTTAAATACATGTAGACAATCTGCATTCCCAAATAACTACTTTTACAACTAGCTTGAATGGGACAACAGGGATGTGGAATTTCTATCGCCCGACGCCCGGGACTAGCAGTTTTGGGCGCCGGGCAGGTGAATTTGTCCAGCCCTTAGCCCGGCTTCAGGCAAGCAGGGAAGGTGTGAGGTGGTTTTGTGCGGCGCGATCTGCAGTCTGTATAGAGCGGCTCCCGACTCCTGCCCGCTCCATACTCTGCAGCCTGTGTCCTCGGAAGCAGAGCAGGGGAGATGTGAAGCTGTGTATTGGTCTTCTCTCCCCTGCTCTGCAGACGTGCGGGGGTAGATGAGGGGCATGGCTTCTTGCTCTGCAGACGTGCGGGGGGAGATGAGGGGGCGTGGCTTCTTGCTCCCCGTGCAGACCTGCGTCCTCTGCCTTCACTTCCCCCAGCTGTAGCTTCGGAGAGCTGAGGGGAGGAGGCACGTCTGCACGGGGAGATGCATGCGGCGCTCTGCAGTATGTATGGAGCGGGCTCGGGACTCTTGCCCGCTCCATAATCTGCAGCCCCCGGATGTTCTCAGTAGCCGGGGGCCGCCGCTAATAGCCAGCATGCGGCGATCGCCGCGGCTGGCTATTAACCCTCTAGATCTCCGCTGTCAAAGCTGACAGCGGAGTCTAAAGGGAGATGGGAATGCTCCCTGGTGGGCTAGTGGGGTGAATCGCCCCCCCCGCAGCACGATCGCAGGGGGGCGATCCACTATGGAGGTAGCCGGAGGGCTTACTTCTGCTTCCTGCTGTCCCGCTCTGTCATTGATAGATCCTGGCTGGACCAGGCTCTATCAATGGATCACAGAGCACACAGATTAATAGAGTTCAATAGAACTCTATTAATCTGTATGAGGAATCTAATGATTCCTCATAAGTGTAATAAAGTGTAAAAAATAAATAAATAAAAGTTTTAATAAAAGTTTGAAAGACACACAATAACCCAGTGGTCTTCAAACTGTGCCCCTCCAGATGTTACAAAACTACAATTCCTAGCATGCCAGGACAGCCGTTGGCTGTCCGGGCATGCTGGGAGTTGTAGTTTTGCAACATCTGGAGGGCCACAGTTTGAAGACCGCTGCATAAACCCCTTCCATGTTAAAAGTTCAAATCACCCCCTTTATCTATATAAAAACATGCAAACATAATAAAAATAAACATATTTGGTATTGCTTCATGCGTAATTGTGCAACCTATTAAAATATAACATTATGTATCCCGTACGGTAAATATTAAAAAAAAAAAAAAAACACAGATTTGCAATTTTTATAATATCCCAGAAAAAAAAGTTAAAAACCGATTAAAAAGTCAGATCAATACCAAAATGGTACAAATACAAAAAACAGATTATGGCGCAAAAAATGAGCCCTCATACAGCCTGGTATGTGAAAAAAAACAAAGCTACAGGGGTTAAAAAAAAAATTAGAAAAAGTTCAGAATTCGTAAAACATGACATAAACGATACAAATCTGGTATTACTGTAATCAGGCGCCTAAAGTATAAAACTAACATGTTATCTGACCACAAGGTAAATGGCGCAGAAAAGAAAAACCACCAAATCTGCTAAATTATCTTTTACTATTTCAGTTTCACTTCCATATATTTTTTTTTTGTTCAGAGAATAGGTCATTGAAAAATTAAAAGGTATCATAGTAGGTAGTTATGGGTATTATAGGGCGAGGAGGAAAAAAATCAGAGCGTAAAAGCGAAAATTGGCCGAGACAAGTGGATCGTCATGAGGGAAAAGTAGATTTTGCTCCATTTTAGTCCCGTGGACAAGTAGTTTTTTTATAAAATTTCCACACCCCTGGACAAGCTACAGTATGATTTAAAGCGGCTATTAAATGTACGGAGCTGTGGACTCTTCAATCAGCTGATCGGTGTTTTGCCCCTCACCGATCAGATACCGATGGCCTATTCTATAGGTAACCGGTCCTAAAAAGGTCCTAACACGCTTAAAAGGGAACTCCGGTAATTAAAGGGGTACTCCGCCTCTAGACCTCTTATCCCCTATCCAAAGGATAGGGGATAGATATCTGATAGGTGGTCCTGCCGCTAGGGACCCCCGCGATCTCTCCTGCAACACCCCCATCTTCTGCAGTTCGCTCTGTGCATGACGACAGGCGATACAGGGGCCGCCCCCTCGTGATGTCACCGCCCACGCCCACTTAATGCAAGTCTATGGGAGGGGGCGTGGCGGTTAAACCAAAGTGTACATTCATGACTTTCTACATATATTCTGCACTAAAGTATCCACCACTACTACAGGGGGGGAATTTAATAAACAACTTGTCCGAGGGACTAAAATGGAACAAAATCTACTTGTCCCTCATGGTGATTTACTTGTCCCGGTACGCAAAATTAATTTTAACCAAAATAGTCTGTAAAAATGGCCTATTAGTTTACTTTTTGCCTTCTTGCCCTATAATAGCCATAACTACTATTTTTCTGTGGTGTCCCAAAACAGGACTTTGTCCTGTTCTTCTGTCTAAAGTCCCCTCAGCCAGAGCCCCTCCATGACAATAGGGCTCTCCTAGTCGCCTCATATAAATGGTATTTATTGTATAAATATATATATATATTTAAGATGTTATATAGGAATACCTCTGTATAGGACCTTTGAGGTCACGTGCCTTAAATTAATTGTATTATGGTTTAATTTTTAAGGAACTTTGGGTCATGTGATACCTAGAGTTCACTGGGTCAGGACTGACAGGTTCTGCTGACCAGTGAGCTTTGTCCCACCCCCTTGATATCTAAGGGGCTGCTGCCACTAAATTCGCTCTCTTAGTTCCTGCTCTTAGCTCTTCCTTCTGAACATTAAAGAAGCACATCTCAGAACAAATATCAATTCAAGCTAGGCATCAAGCCTAAAGTCCAGCAGCAGGCACAAAACCGTAAGTTACCAAAGCTCAAACTACTGAACCCTGTGTGACTACTAGAAACACAAATCTCCTAAAAATATTAGCACAGTGGCTAGCAAACAAAGCTCATTGATCTCTGAGTCCCACCAAACCTGTGAGGAACCTGTACCACGGTTCTCTCTCAAAGACTGTTCTGTTACATGCCATTGCATAAAATATACAGTAAAGTTACTTCAAGTTTACTTCATAAAATCTGCTGTGGACATTCCGTTATTCCTCCTTGCCGTTTGTGGGACGGGTGGCGGTAGGACTATTACATTGAGGAAACCGCACCCTGGCGTCACGACAATTAAGGGTTAACACCAATATACCCTACACTATAACCAGCACCACATTTCCATCTACAGACCCATATGAGGGCTTGTTTTTCACAGGATCTATTGCACTTTGTAAGGACACATTTTATTTTTCTATAACAAATGCTCCGAAACAAAGAAAAAATTATTTGTGAGGTGAAATTGCAGATTTGGGGTTTTCTTTTCTATGCCATTCACCTAGTGGTCTGACTTACATGGTATTTTGAAACTTTAGGTCACCCTGATAATACCACATTTGTTTAGTTTCCGTCATGTTTTACTAATTTAAAATTCAAAAAGTAATTTTTTTTTACTTAAGTTATCATTTTTTGGACCCATATAAAAAAGGTTTTATTTTTCTGCATACTGGGCTTTATGAGGGCTAATTTTTTGTGCCGTAATCTTCTGTTTTTATGGGTAAATTTTGGTATTGATCTGGTTTTTATTTTTTTTGATCGCTTTTTACTTTATTTTTTCTGGATATGAAGTTATAAAAAACGCAATTCTGTGTTTTTTTATGTTAACGCCATAACATAATATACAGTATATATATAATGTTATATTTTAGCATTATATATTACGCATGTGTCAATACCAATATTTTCATTATGTTTACATGTTTTTGTATGGAAAATGGGAAAAAGGGGGTGGGTGATGTGAATTTTTTATTTTGAAGGGTTAAAGTGTGTTTTTTGAACTTTAAATTTTTTATTTTTTTAAGCACACTTTATTAGTCCCTTAGGGGACTTTTAGGAGGAATCATTAGATTCCTCATAAGGATCAATGCAGTTCTATTGAACTCCATTGTCCTGTGCTCATTTGATTGAGCCTGCTCTAGGCAGGCTCTTAATCAAATACAGAACCACGGCAGTCCGTGAAGGAAAGATAAGCCCTCCATCCCACTAGACCACCAGGGTCTGGTTAAAGGTCCCTTTAGACCAGGGGTTTTAAACTAGGGATACGCCAAAAGGTTATGCGAGGGTACGGCAATTTGCTGACAAATACCGGCCATGCATTGGCTACCCGCGGACATACTTTCACCCTTTAGGGGTACAGTCGCGAAAAAGGTTGCGAACCACTGCTTTAGAAGCCACTGACCAAAGCTTTGGACAGTGGCGATCTAAAGGGTTATTAGCTGGCCGTGGCTATTAGCGGCGGCCCCAGCTACTGAAATTAGCTGGGGGTTACTGGGTATGAAGCGAGCTTGAGTTAGGAGCCTGCTTCATACATCCTGAGCACTGTCGGCTCTACTAGCCCAAAGCAGGGCTAAATATCAGCAAAATTCACATGCCCAACACCCAGAACTGCATGTCCCGGGTGTCGGACAATATGAATTCCACATCCCTGTACGATATTCATAGCTTTGGAAGATTGCCTTGAACTGTCAAATAAATGCACATTGGCCCTGATTTACTAACATGATCCCCGACTTTTTATTGTCCTCTGCGACACATTTTACTGGTAAAAACCTGACGGTTTTCTAATTAATCTGAGGTTTTTTTTTAACCCGACTAAAGGGGCGTGACTTACATAACTAAGGGCGTGTTCCCAACATTTTCCAGAAAACCCGGCACTTGTATTTTAAAACCCACAAGAAAAATTGTGAAATACTGAACTTGAGGTGTGGAGAATCTGTTAAAAAGTGTGGGCTTTTTTGAAAATCCTGTTACTTTGTCCGCTTAGTAGCTTTTTATATTACATTTTTTATTTTATTCATTTATTTTTTGGAATCCCCCCCCCCCCCCCTTTTTTTAATTTGTTAACCCATTATCGACCATAAATGTAAAGTTCCGTCCTGTTGCAGAGTTACTTTGAAAACAACCCAACACGTTTCTGGTAAAGTGCAGAAACAAAGGTAGCGCGTCTCAGAAATACATTCTCAGCTTTCCAGACCAAACACTGCAGCCTTTACTTTTACTGCTGCTAAAAATCTTGGGGGATTTTAAAGGAACTGCTGATGATATTATCTCACTATGAGGGGAAATACACTAACATATTTTCCTGTGTGAGGATCTTTTGCAATGTGTTTATCTCTTAGAGGCATGACATGGCAACCATTATGTTCTGTAGTTCTCTGATAAGAACTAATTATGACCATATGCACATTTGCATTGCCTCCTGCATACTGAATTCCTGAGATAGTCGATCATCTATAGTGTGAAGCTAGGTTACTGAATAACCTGTTTCCGTGTCATTGTTTAATACGTTTGTATGTGAAACACTCAGGACACCAGAAAATCTGGCTACATTCTGAAAATGAATCTGAAGAGGATTATTTTTCCTGAGCAATAATCTTTAAACAGGGTTCATATACAGTGTTTCTGTCTATATTCTGCTTTCATTTTCATTTGCCACAGTCACACATGTTATGAAAACACAAGAGATACCATATCAGCCAGACCACATTTTCCTGGCTGTTACTAGCAGTTCTGTTACAGAGGCCATACACAACCATCTTATAATAATATTACTAGACTTTTACAATAGTTCATACACCAAAAATGTATAATATTTATTTTAACCTTTCAAAGGGGTTCTCCGCCTCTAGACATCTTATCCCCTATCCAAATAATAGGAATAAGATGATTACTGGGGGGTCCCAGTGGCCAGACCCCCTGCAATCTGCTGCACGCCATGACGCTCCCTCCCATAGACATTAATAGAGTGGAGTGATGACCACAGCCAGCCGGAGCCGAGCACAGCCAGTGTTCTGGACATAATTGTTCAGAACGCCGGGGTGCCAGGTAGGAGATGGTGGGGGGTCCCAGCTGCCAGCCCCAGGCTATCAGACATCTCATATTCTTTGGATAGAAGAAAAGATGTCTAGGGGCAGAGTACCCCTTTAAATCATAAAGAAGTTAGGCTGCATTCAAATCACGTTTAGGCACTACGGCTGACAGGTCCGGCTGGGAAATTTCAAAACCAGGAGCTCCCATATCCCAGCTGGACTGGCACCAAAACCCATTCACTTTAATGAGCCGTCCGGAGTTGGATAGTAACTCGGGTCGGCTGAATTTTGCCCCGTACACACCTTCACCCGAAGGCTCTTGCCTGCTGAAGTCATGCTTTATCTGCTCCAATAAAGCTTTGTGATGGATGGTGTATGCAGTCTGCTTTTTATGCTCTACTAAAAGCATTTTACATGTCTGCCCGCGACTTTACACCACCGGTGTCCTGACTCTGAAGGGCCGTATGTCTGTTGGATCCTGGTCAATGATTACCCCCTACTCCTAGTTTTTGTATGTGCCGGTCTTTACTCTCTTTTCGGGACAATACTTAAGCTCCATCACTGCAGTAGAAGTCTTGTGATATATGTCCCACCCCCATTATAGGTAGCCAATAGTACACTTCTTGATCCTTGCACTACTGCATGCAGACATTGTAATTCTATGGAGAGAAGCAGCGGTGCACCATTTCTAACTCGCAGACCTCCTCCTTTACCTGTCACAGCCTGTCCTATTGTGCCTCCCCTGGTCCATGACATTAGCCCTGCCAGCAGCAGTGGAATTATATCAGTATTATGATGAAAATCAGAACTGTGCAAAACAGAAATGGTAAATAATTTGGATGAATCACCCATCATAGTAAAATAAATTTAACTTAGGAATGCCCTTACATAAAGGGGCAGAACAGCAAACACAATAACATGAAAAGATGTCTAGAGATTCATCTCATGAGCAACGCAGCCCAGGGATGTGGAATTCCTATCGCCCAACGCCCGGGACATGCAGTTCTAGGTGTCGAGCAGGTGAATTTTTCCGGCACTTAGCCCTACTTCGGGCAAGTAAGGCCGAACCTGACAAGCGCAGCGGCGCTCAGTAGTCTGTATGGAGCGGGCTTCCGACTCGTGCCCGCTCCATACTCTGCAGCCCTGGCTGTTCTCAGTAGCCGGGTGCCGCCGCTAATAGCCAGCATGCGGCGATTGCCACAGGTGGGTATTAACCCTTTAGATCGCCGCTGTCGAAGCTGTGTCCACAAAAGGATAAAGCTTTACAGTCATTTTTAAATACTTTTGACATGTTATGCAGACAGGCCATAAGTTTTGATTGGTCAGGATCTCAGTGGTTTAATGGAGTCAGAGTGAGTGTTGAGCTGGAGAGTGAAGCATGCCGTTTCACCTGGCTATATGTAGAGATCGTGGGGGTCTCTTAACACCTTAAGGACACAGCACAGCTAATTTTGGCCTTAATATTTTTGCATTTTCGTTTTTTCCTCCTCTCTTAACATGCATAACTCTTACTTTTTCACCGAAATACCCATATAAGGGCTTGTTTTTTTTTAAGCGACCAATTGTACTTTGAAATTACATCTTTCCTTTTAGCATAAAAACGTACCGTACTGCAATTTTTAAACTTGGGGGCTGGGGGGGGGGGGGGTTAGTTTTCTGTACAGTGCACTTTATAGTAAAAAATTATACATTGGCCCTGATCAATCATTCAGCCTGAAACCCTAATTGTCTGTTTTTTACCTGACGGCGACCAATTACAGCTCAGCTTTCACTTTACAAGAGCTTGTTAAGATTAAAAAGTTGAGCTGTGCTTGGTTGCTTTGGGAAAGAACAGACAATTAGGGTTTCAGGTTGATTGATATATCTCCCACATTATCTTTATCCTGTAGGTCAGTGCAATTTAATCTATAACCAGAGATGTGGAAATCCTATCGCCCGACGTCTTGGGCGCCGGGCAGGTGAATTGTTCATAGATTTAGCCCTGTATCTGGCTAGCAGGGCCGGAGCGACTTCCCTCTTATTTTTCTTTAATGCCGGTGTGAGGTGCAGGAGCCGATGCAAGTCTGCACTTCACACCGGCACTCAGGGTGTATGGAGGGGGCAGCGGCCCCCAGCTGATTTCAGTAGCCGGGGTCCGCTGCTAAGAGAACCCACCCCGTGCCCCAGTCTGTCCTCCTTCACACACAGAAATCCTCCCCGTGCAGTGCAGTCTGTCCTCCTCACACAGAGCAGTCATTATGGAGGTGAGGAGCTCCCCCCACTCTGTGTTTTCCCCGTGCAGTGCAGTATGTCCTCTCTCCCCTCCCTCCCCCTGCTCTGTGTTTTCCCTGTGCAAACTTGCAGCCTCCCCATGGTAGATGAGGTCCTGTGGAGACAGAGCAGGGGGAGGAGCTGTGTGCGGGGAGGGGATTGAGCTGTGTACCGAGCTGTGTTCGTCCTCGCTCTCCCCCTGCTTCTTGTGTAATGTAGAGCGGGGGGGGGGGGGGGGTGAAGCTGAGGTGAGGAGGCTGAGCATGCAGGCGGCGGGAAGGGTGGTTGTATATGTATGTAATGTATAATTAGGGTGAGCGGATGTGTAATGTGTGTATGATGTCTGTGTATATATGATATCTGTAAGATGTCTGTGTATATACGATGTGTGTATGTAATGTATGATGCGGGGGCAGCGGCGGGTGTATGTATGATGATGTGTCTGTATGTATGATGTATGTATGTATGTATGTATGTATGTAATGTATAATATAGGGGGCAGTGGCCGGTATATGTATATGCATATGTAGATGTGTATGCATATGTGTATGCATATGTACAATCAACATCAGCATCAGGGCATGCCGGGTGTTGTAGTTACTAACTGCAACTCCCAGTATTCCTTGACATAGCCTATGGCTCTGCAGCTGACACAAACCAAAACTACAACTCCCAGCATGTTACACAATAACCTTAACTGTACTACTGTACAGTGCAACATGCTGCAACACCCCCAGAACCATAGACTGTATCAGGGCATGATGGGTGTTGTAGTTATCTAGTAACTAAATGCAACTTCCGGCATTTTCTGACACAAAATGCAGCGCACAAACTGGAGAAGTAGAAACCCCCCCCAGTAACAGCGGCGTTCAGTGTTTTCCAATCAAAAGACTCCATATATAAGTCCCTATGAAGACTGAAAAATTGTGATTAAAATATTTTAAAAAGTGCGTATATATGTGAATAAGCCCCTTTCCTAATAAAAGTTCTGATAATAAATGGTTCCGATAAAAACTACAGATCACGGCACATAACATAACCCTCATACATCCCTGTATATGGAAACATTTGAGTTATAGGGGTCAGATGGGGGGGGGGGGGGGGGGGCTAGATACAGCTCTCCCGCCGCTAATAGCCCGGCATGCTGTGATCACCGTGGCCGCTATTAAACCATTAGATCACCGCTGTCTAAGTTGACAGTAGTGTCTAAAGGGCTCTTATATCCATCCCTGGTGGTCTAGTGGGGTGAATCGTACTATTTTGGTTGAAATTATTTTATCTACCAGGACAAGTGGATTTTCTAGAGGGACAAGTAGATTGTGTTCCGCTTTAGTCCCTTGGACAAGTATTTTTTATTTTTTTTTTATTTCCACACCCCTGTATAACCAATTTTTTTTTCCGTATACAGGGACGTAGAAAGGCTCATTTTTTTTGCACCGTGATCTGTACTTTTAATTGGTACAATTTTTGTTTTGATAGGACTTTTTGATCGCTTTTTATTAATTCCTTTCTAATATATGATGGGATTAAAATAATCATTATTTTTGGTACTTGGTACTTTTTTATTTTTTTACGTTTAAGCAATTTACTGTGTGGGATCATAAAAATGTTTTAATAGTTTGGACATTTATATACCAAATATGTAAATTGTTTTATTTTTGGGTAAAAATGGCAAAATAAGGGCAAATAGATTTTTTACTAGAGGTAGAGGTTTTATATGATGATTTTAGAAGCTTTTATTTTACACTTTTTAAAGTCCTCATAGGGGTCTTTTATAAGCAATCATATTGCATTCACTGTATATTGCTATGCCTATTGGATAGCATCACACAGTGTGATCCTTGATCCCCTGACATACTAGCTAAGCCAGGCTGCATCATTGGATCGGCCATAGGAGGCAGGTAAGGGGACCCTCCTCCGCTATTTTAGCTTATCCTACGTGATCACGTCTCAGAGGTACAATAAGCCTCATTGAGCTACCATCAGCATTTACTTTCACTTTAGATGCGGTCATTGACATTGATCGTGGCATCTAAAGGGTTAAGTGAAAGGCAGCGGGGTCGGGGATTGCAGTTACCCGTCATTAGTAATGAGTGTCTGTCTACTAACAGTAGCTGATCAAATGTAAAGAAATTCAGATGGCACTAACTTGTCAGCAGAATCATCCTTTATTAAAACAGTCAGGTCTTTGATACAGGTTCTGGCCATCGGGCCTTTTCACGCTATCTCCAGCGCTTCCTCATGACAGTAGCCGACACTCACTGCTCTGAAGCAACTGCAGCTTCAAAGTCACTTAAGGCTTCAGGGCATACAGGTACACCCTTGGTCCTTAAATTGGCACGGTCAGATACAAAAAAACCTCTTTATATTATTGTACATCATGGCTTTTGTCCAAGTTGAAGCACAGGCAGAGGAGAGGGAGGGGGGAGAGAGGGGGGGGATGCTGGGAGTTTAGCAACAGCTGGAGGCATCCTGTTTGGGAATCACTGGCGTAGAATACCCCTATGTCCACCCCTATGCAATCCCTAATTTAGTCCTCAAATGCGCATGGCGCTCTCTCATTTCGGAGCCCTGTCGTATTTCAAGGAAACAGTTTAGGGCCACATATGGGGTATTTCCGTACTCGAGAGAAATTGCACTACAAATTTTGGGGGGCTTTTTCTCCTTTTACCCCTTATGAAAAGGAAAAGTTGGGGTCTACACCAGCCTGTTAGTGTAAAAAAAAAAAATTTTTACACTAACATGCTGGTGTTGCCCTTTACTTTTTATTTTCACAAGAGGTAAAAGGAAAAAAAGACCCCCAAAATTTGTAACGCAATTTCTCCTGAGTACGGAAATACCCCATATGTGGGCGTAAAATACTCTGCGGGCGCACCACAAGCTCAGGAGTGAGAGTGCACTATGTACATTTGAGGCCTAAATTGGTGATTTGCACATGGGTGGCTGATTTTACAGCGGTTCTGACATAAACCCAAAAAAATACCCACATGTGACCCCATTTTGGAAGCTACACCCCACACGGAATGTAACAAGGGGTACAGTGAGCATTTACACCCCACAGGTGTCTGACAGATTTTTGGAACAGTGGTCCGTGAAAATGAAAAATGTAATTTTTTTGTTTGCACAGCCCACTGTTCCAAAGATCTGTCAAACGCCAGTGGGGTGTAAATGCTCACTGTACCCTTATTACATTCAGTGAGGGGTGTAGTTTCCAAAATGGGGTCACATGTGGGGGGGTCCACTGTTCTGGCACCACAGGGGGCTTGGTAAATGCACATGGCCCCCAACTTACATTCCAAACAAATTATCTCTCTAAAAGCTCAATGGCGCTCCTTCTCTTCAGAGCATTATAGTTCGCTCGCAGTGCACTTGACGTCCAAAGATGGGGTATTTCCATACTCAGAAGAAATTGGGTTACAAATTTTGGAGGGCATTTTCTCCTATTACCCCTTGTAAAAATGTAAAATTTGGGGAAAAAAACAGCATTTTAGTGAAAAAATTTTTTTTTTCATTTACACATCCGACTTTAACAAAAAGTTGTCAAACACCTGTGGGGTGTTAAGGCTCACCATACCCCTTGTTACGTTCCTTGAGGGGTGTCGTTTCCATAATAGTATGGCATGTGGGGGGGGGGGGGTTTGCTGTCCGGGCACCATAGGGGCTTCCTAAATGGGACATGCCCCCCAAAAACCACTTCAGAAAAACTCACTCTCCTAAATCCCATTGTTGCTCCTTCGCTTCTGAGCCCTCTAGTGCACCCGCCGAACATTGACATACACATGAGGTATTTTGTTACTCGAGAGAAATTGGGTTACAAATTTTGAGAGGATTTTTTTCCTTTTACCCCTTGTAAAAATTCAAAAACTGGGTCTACAAGAACATGCAAGTGTAAAAAAATGAAGATTTAGAATTTTCTCCTTCACTTTGCTGCTATTCCTGTGAAACACCTAAAGGATTAACACACTTACTGAATGTCATTTTGAATACTTTGAGAGGTGTAGATTTTATAATGGGGTATTTCTAACCAGAAGACCCTTCAAATCCACTTCAGACCTGAACTGGTTCCTGAAAAATTCCGATTTTGAAAATTTTGCGAAAAATTGCTGCTGAACTTTGGAGCCCTCTGATGTTTACCAAAAGTAAAAACATGTCAACTTTATGATGCAAACATAATGTAGACATATTGCATATGTGAATCAATATATAATTTATTTGGAATATCCATATTCCTTATAAGCAGAGAGCTTCAAAGTTAGAAAAATGCTAAATTTTCAAATTTTTTATGAAATTTTAGAATTTTTCACCAAGAAACGATGCAAGTATCGACGGAAATTTACCACAAAGTAGAATATGTCACGAAAAAACAATCTCGGAATCAAATTTATAAGTAAAAGCATCCCAGAGTTATTAATGCTTAAAGTGACAGTGGTCAGATTTGCAAAAAAATGCTCCCGTCCTTAGGGTCATAATGGGCTCCGTCCCCAAGGGGTTAAAAAAATGCTAAATTTTCAAGTTTTTTTTTTATCAAGTTTTGGAATTTTTCACCAAGAAATTATGCAAGTATCGACAAAAATGTACCACTAATAAAGTAGAATATGTCACAAAAAAAATAATCTCTGAATCAGAATGATAACTAAAAGCATTCCAGAGTTATTAATGCATAAAGTGACAGTGGTCAGATGTGAAAAAAATGCCCGGGTCCTTATCCTCTTAAGGACCCATGACGTAAATGTACGTCCTGAGTCTGCTCCCGTTCTATAACGCAGGGCCACAGCCAAAGCCGGGACCCGTGGCTAATAGTGTGTGGCACTGATCGTGGTGCCGCGGGCTATTAACCCTTTAGACGCGGCGTTCAAATTTGAACGCTGCGTCTAAAGTGAAAGTAAATCATTGCCGGTTAGCTCATGGGACTGTGAGATGTCCGCGGCGAAATTGCGGCATCCCTAACAGCTGTAAGACAGCAGGAGGGTCCCTTATCTTGCCTCCTGTTGTCCAATCGCCGAATGACTGCTCAGTGCATGAGATCCAGGCATAAGCAGTCAAGCAGCAGAATCATTGTTCAATGGTTTCCTATGAGAAACCATTGATCAATGTAAAAGACCAGTGTTATAGCCCCATATAGGAGCTATAACATTGCAAAAAAAAAAAAAAAAAAAAGTGAAAAAAAAAAAAAGAGAAGATCATTTAACCCCTTCCCTAATAAAAGTTTGAATCATCCCCCTTATCCCATTTAAAAAAAAAAAATGTGTAAATAAAAATAAACATGTGGTATCGCCGTGTGCAGAAATGTCCGAATTATAAAAATAGATCATTAATTAAACTGCATGGTCAATGGCGTACGCGCCAAAAAAAATGTTGGTCACTTTTTATATCATGAAAAAAATTAATAAAAAGCGATCAATAAGTCCGATCAATACAAAAATGGTTCCGCTAAAAACTTCAGATCACGGTGCAAAAAATGAGCCCACATACTGCCCCATACGCGGAAAAATAAAAAATAAAAAGTTATAGGGGGGGGTCAGAAGATGACAATTTTAAACGTATAAGTTTTAGGGATCGACCGATTATCGGTTTGACCGATACTATCGGCCGATAATCATGATTTTGGGCGTTATCGGTATCGGCAATTACCTTGCCGATAATCCGATAATGCCCCGCCCCCCCGTCGCACCCCCCACCGCACCGCCCCGGCCCCATTGCCTCCCCCATCCCCGGTTTTATAATTACCTGTTCCCAGGGTCCAGGGTCCACGCTACTTCTGGCTCCTGCTGCATCCTGCGTTACGCTGTGCGCAATGACGAGTGACGCAACGTCACCGTCAGTGCGCACAGTGACAGCTCAGGAGGACGCCAGCCAGATGTAGAGTGGACCCCGGGAACAGGTAATTATAAAACCAGGGATGGGGGAGGCAATGGGGCTGGGGCGGTGGGGGGTGCGACGCGGCGCGGTGGGGCGTGCGGAGCGGTGGGTGGGGGGCGGTCGCGGGTGGCGGTGATAGGACTCAGGAGGACCCCCGGACAGACAGGGGGAGAGAATCGGGTGGTAGAGGCGGCCTATGGCACCGCAAAAGCCACTGCAGTCCATTGATTTAAAGTGCCCGCTTTCGGCCCTAACCTCCACAGATTATCGGTATCGGCCCTAAAAAAAAAAACGATATTGGTCAATCCCTAATACATTTTCCTTAATGTAGTTATGAATTTTTCCAGAAGTACTACAAAATAAAACCTATATAAGTAGGGTATCATTTTAATTGTATGGACCTAGAGAATAAAGAGGTGTCATTTTTACCGAAAAATGTACTGTGTAGAAATGGCGAAAAGTTACAAAATGGCGTTTTTTTTTCTCAATTTTGTCTCTCAATGATTTTTTTTTTCCGTTTCGCTGTGAATTTTTGGGTAAAATGACTGACGTCATTACAAAGTAGAATTGGTGGTGCAAATAAAATAAGCCATCATATGGATTTGTAGGTGCAAAATTGAAAGAGTTATGATTTTTTAAAGGTAAGGAGGAAAAAACGAAAATGCAGAAGCGAAAAAAACGAAAATGCATAAACGGAAAAACTCCGGGTCCTTAAGGGGTTAAGGTAAAAATGGGCTTGGTCCTTAAAGGAGTACTCTGATACCCAAAAACCTGACACCATAGTGAAGTGTCCTGGAATACCTTTCATTAGAGGTCCTGGTCGCCCAAATCGGTCCAGCCGTTCTCCTGTAATTCTCCCCGGTAATTTCGCTTACTTCCGGGTACTGTAAGCATGGCCGTGACGTCAGGAATGACGTTTTCCCATCATGCTTACTACACTTCTTCCGCTCGCAAGACCTCCCTTACTCCTGTTCCCCACCCCTGAAATTATAATGTATAACGCCCCTTGCTGCCTCCCCTTGTTGCTTTACCCACCCCCTGCCACTACGCCATCTCCTCCCCCTCTGCCTCCTCCAATCAGCTCCTCCTAATCGCTGCAATCGGCGCACAAAAGTAGCTAACAGCTCACATAGCTGTAGCTTTTGTGCCGGAGAAGCAGCGTTCCCTGGAGTTGGCTGGCACGTCGCGCGAACAGTGAGAGGAGGAACGAATGAGAGGCACTTACTACACGCAGCAAATCACTGCTGGGGAAACGAGGTGGGTTATGCATATTCAGATATGGGACCGCACCGCAATAGTGGGGGCTGGCATTCGGTGGGGAGTGAACTTAGAGATATGACGTTTCGTTTTAAAGATGGCCGCGGGCAGACAGTGAGTGTTGAACGAAAATCATAACTCACTATGAGAGGCTGCACTTCCGGTTTCGCTGAAAAACATGGATGCCTGCATGGAACGCTAGTGAGGTCATTGACAATCTTATATATCTTAGGGAAAGCTTTATAATGGTCTTTAATAGTTTTTCCTCAGAGTACTCCTTTAAGGGGGTTGTACAATCAATGACAACTTATCCCCTACCAACAGGATAGGGGATAAGTGTTTGATGGTGGAGGGTTTGACCGCTGGGAACCCCAGCAATCTCCAGAGCGGATGTTGTAGTTAACACGCGCCCCATTCATTTTTATGGGAGTGCCAAAGATACCCGACCGAGTGCTGTACTCTTTAGCACTCCCAAAGAAATTAATGTAGCGCATGTCATCTGTAGAACGCGATCTCTGATAGTCGGGTCCTGTTCTGGGTAATGAAGGGGGGGGCCCAGTGGCAAGGGGTGTGGCGATCAGACACAGGATAGGGGATAAGCTGGCAATCACTGGGCAACCCGACAGATCAGTGGCTCCTGCCGGCTGAAAAACAGGTGCATCATTAGACTGTAGTTAAACACCAAATACATGCATCAAAAATGCATACAAGCCATAGCTTTTGCGGAAGCTATGCCCATTTTAGGTAATAACGCTCACTTGTCAAGCAAGGTGAAGAAAAATAAGAAAACATCTAAAAAAAAATTTAAAAAAAATGTGGACGAAGTTATTTCAATTTATTTTTTACCCCACAATTTACACCAAGTTTTGGTGCGGGCAGTTTTTGTCTGCCCCTCAATGTCTATGGGGCTGGCAGGAGTGGACAAGCCCTATACTTAGTGCTCTCCACCAATGGTCTTTAACCTGCGGACCTCCAGATGTTGCAAAACTACAACTCCCAGCATGCCCGGACAGCCAACGGCTGTCTGGGCACACTGGGAATTGTAGTTTTGCAACATCTGGAGGTCCGCAGGTTGGGAGACCACTGCCCTAGACCAGTCAGCTATCGAAAAAACTACAATTCCCAGCATGCCCAGGCAGCCTTTGGCTGTCCAGGCATGCTGGGAGTTTTTTTATTTTTTTTTCCAACAGCTGGAGGCACACTAGTTGGAAACACTGCCATAGACCTTTGGATGTAGCAGCAGGGCACATGCTAAAAGTACTCGGTGCAGAGAAGAGAATGGGGGGCTAATCACTATATTGTGAGGGTCAAACATTCATCAGGCTTCCTCTTCATTGACCAATGTTGGTTGTTGGAAAACCCCTTTAAAGTTTCTGGTCACTTGTAATGTGTTTACCCCAGCCAGGTGAAAGGTGAGATTGAGGTGGGCACCATGCTGCAGGGTTTGACTGGCTTCATTGGTAAATATGCCCCCTGAAAGGTTTTCTAGATACAACAGATATGCAGCGCCGTGCCATCCAGCTGACATGTCATTGCATGAAGAAGTACGGGAACCCTCTCCATACAGTCAGTCTATAGGGTCCGGGGTAAGACATCTGCATGGAGCCCGCTTACCTTAGAGAAAGAGCAGCTGGCGGGGAGGATTCTACACATACATGGCCGCACAAGCCTCCTGTCCCGCTCTCCACCTTCCCAGGCACCGTGTCGCCGCCGCTGTTGTGGCACTGAGGTAATCCCCGCCCTCCGTCTATTGGAAGCGAGTTGCCATTATCTGGAGAGCACGTCACGGCTTGTGTGCAGTATCTAAAAGAGCGCTGCATGGAATGGTACAGGAAGCCTGCGAGCAGCACTTCCTACTTCCCATCTGGGGCTCCTCATTGCAGCTGCAGGTGATTACAACCTCAGGGCGGCGAGAGTCGCTACTGTTCTGCTCTGCTGCCATAAAACAACATGGAGCTCACACAATGCTTATTTCTTCAATGGTCTGTCACAGCACCCTGCTCTGACCCTTTCTTCAGCCTCAGAGACCTCTGCCACACTGTACCGTGACACGCTGAATAATGCCTTACATAGGTCACATGACTACACATTCATTACCGTCCACATCTCATCTGCTGTGATAGAAAGCAGACAATCCCCTCAGCTCTCTCCTTATGTACTGTAAGCTTATATTACATTCTATGCTCCTAATGGTGCACGGATTCACAGAAAGCCATTAGAAAGTCTGAGAAAGAATGTTTTATGTTTATTACATTTTTTTTTATAAAGCTATATGTACTCCGGCAAAAATAATTTAGTCTGAGTCTACCTGTCTGAGTCTACCTGTTGAAACAAAACAAACCTGCACTTACCTTCCTCAGTCCCCCTAGCCTCCGGTAATGCTGCTGTCCACCCACTGTGTACTTCCTGGTGCGGGGTGTCGAGATGTCACCTTGGTGCTCAGTCAATCAAAGGCTGAGGCAGGACACTACTGCGGTCAGTGATTAGCTTAGCGCCAATGTCTTGGGCTTGATGCAGGAAACTGGCTGCAGCGATGTCCTTTCTGAGCCGGCAATAGAATGAGCAGAAGTGTAATGCATTGAGCCACAGCACTGGTCTCTGATGGTCAATGCATCACACTGCCACTCAGACTATTGCCGGTTGAGGCAGGACATCTCTGCCACGAGCTATTTGCTGAACCGCTGTGTGAAACGTTGACCAAGCACAATACGGAAGAAAACACCATCAGAAAACTGGAACGCAATATTGGGATATCGAGGGTGCAGCGGCAGGTGAGGATAGAGGATAAAATGTCTGATGGCGGGGGGTCCCGCCACTAAGAACCCCCACGATCCCCGGCGTGGCACCCCAGTAATCCGTGCATAGAGCCAACTCCATGCCGGATGATTTGCGACTACGGCCGCCACACCCTCTCCATTCATGTCTATGGGAGGAGGCATGACGGCTACGTACTAACCATCATGCCCCCTCCCATAGACATGAATGGAGGGGGCGTGGTGTGATGTCACTGATAGAGTGGTCAAGATTATTTGTTTTATTTGAATATACGCTTTATAATGCTTTATGTTATGTCTGAACTTAAGACTTTAAAGTGTATGCTGTGACACTGACTTGACCACGCTTTCTACACTTATGCAAGATAAAGATCTAGTCCTAGCGAACAAGTGGAAACCACAAGCTAGAGACAAGGTGCACAAACATTCTTGTGGTTTGTTTTTCCGATCAGGGGAAGCACATTTAGGGTATGTTCACACTGAGGAATTTGAGAGGAATTTCCACGAGTAACCTGCTCGCTTTTTCCTCTCCAAATCATTCAGCAGTGAAAACCCCATAGAGTTGTACAGAATTTCTGCCCCTCAGTTCACACTGAGGAATTTCCTAAAGCAGAATTCTGACGAGGAAGTATGTTCCGCTTGAAGAAAGAACATGTTCTTTCTTTCAGGCGGAATCAGCGTCGTTCTCCCATAGAGATCAATGTTATTTTTTATTTTTTTCAGTCAGAAGCATTTCCACGCGGAATCCGCGCGGAATTTCCGCATGAAAAAAAAAAAAGAGGAGTACCGTATTTATCGGGGTATACCACTCACCGGCCTATAACACACACCCTCATTTTACCAAGGATATTTGGGTAAAAAAAGTTTTTTACCCAAATATCCATGGTAAAATGAGGGTGCGTGTGTGCGCGTGTATACCCCGATACACCCCCAGGAAAGGCAGGGGGAGAGAGGTTGTCGCTGCCCGCTTCTCTCCCCCTGCCTTTCCTGGGGTCTAGAGCCCTGCTGCCAGCCCTTCTCTCCCCCTGGCTATCGGCGCCGCTGCCTGTTCTGTCCCCCTGACTATCGGTGCCGACGCCCCATTGCCGGCGCCGATAGACAGGGGGAGAGAAGCGGCGCCGACAGCCAGGGGGAGAGAAGGGGCAGCGGCACCCATTGCCGGAGCCGCTGCCCCATTGCCCCCCCCCCCCCCCCATCCCCGGTGGCATAATTACCTGGGTCGGGTCCGCGCTGCTGCAGGCCTCCGGCGTGCGTCCCCTGCGTCGTTGCTATGCACGGCGCGGTGCACTGACGTGCAGCGCATAGCAACGACGCAGGGGACGCACGCCGGAGGCCTGCAGCAGCGCGGACCCGACCCAGGTAATTATGCCACCGGGGATGGGGGGAGGCAACGGGGCAGCGGCGCCGGCAATGGGAGCCGCTGCCCCTTCTCTCCCCCTGGCTGTCGGCGCCACTTCTCTCCCCCTGGCTATCGGCGCCGGCAATGGGGCGCCGGTACCGATAGTCAGGGGGACAGAATGGGCAGCGGTGCCGATAGCCAGGGGGAGAGAAGGGCCGGCAGCAGCGCGCTAGACCCCAGGAAAGGCAGGGGGAGAGAAGCGGGCAGCGACGGCCTCTCTCCCCCTGCCTTTCCTGGGGGTGTATCGGCGTATAACACGCACATAGACTTTAGGCTAAAAATTTTAGCCTAAAAAGTGCGTGTTATACGCCGATAAATACGGTATTTATGAATAGAAATACTTGATACTCTTCCTCTTCCCCTCCTCCACATGAAACCTGCATTTCCGCGCGAAATTCTGAGTGGGAAAAAAACTGTATTTTGGGGCGGAAATCTTCAGCGTGATTTCCGCCCCAATTCCTCAGTGTGAACATACCCTTAACCTGTACCACAAGCCTAGATGACTTATAGCTGACTTCTTGAACTTTAGCTTTTAAGCTGTAATCAACATATATTCCATTTTATGTATTTTTCTGTATGACATAAGCATGTACAATAAAAGGAGCTTGCACAACCCATATAGGGTGGGGGGGGGGGGAATGAGCATCAGAGAGCGTCAACCAAGTGTCACATGGTTGATTCTGTTCCAGCATTCAGCTGAATTCACTCTCACCACTCATATCATCTATCTCATATCACAAGAAAGAGACACCTTGTAAGAGTATAAGTAGCCTACTCTATCATCACGAATGTGGAAGCTCCAAATTTTTGTGTTTTGGGCACTGCCGCTGCCGGCCTGGAGATCGTAGGGGTCCCTAGTGGCCCCTTTAAGAACAAACTAGGCTGTATCCTTAATGGTTAAAGGGAATATAAATAACATCAGTGTCACTTGCACTAACCTAATGGTACAGGCTAATAGTGCAGGTGACTCTGATTACACTTGTTTTTACCTTTTTTATTTTGTCCATCCATTGCCGAGATATTCTCTAAAATGTATACTTGTAAATTAGGTGGTTTGGTGCACTTGGGGCCCCATGGTGCACTGGTATGACCGGCCTACTTGGTACCGTAGAACCCCAACTTAAAAACTTTAATAAAGTCGGACAGCATACGTTGGTCCATGGAGAAAAAGCAAAACAGGAAGTTGAATAAGATGCCATTGAAAGAGACATCGGTCAATCACAGGCCATAAAGTCATCTGTAAACATACAGTATATGTGTATGTATATGTCGTTAGATTTTAAACCGATGCTACTAAAGCCTTTAAGCAATGGCACTTTTAGTCATCCAGTTAATGCATCCATCACCAATAGGCTATTATGAAATCTATTTAATGGATAAGTTATGAAACCCTATTAAAAGCTTATGACATACACAATTACAGATGTCTGTTAAAGCTGCGATACAGTGGTAATGGAAAGCTAAGGACACATTTGGTATGTTACTGTAAGTGATACATCATTGTAAACAGAATCTTTGTCACTTGTTTACATTGCCCCTAGATAGGGCAACATAAACCTAATGACAGAGTCTTTGATAAATTTAGCATTTTTGGGACTTTGCCTTGTCTACTTTGTGCTCTACTCTTCATAGCTAGATGATGTGATGGTGTTTTTTGTGCAGAATATTTACAAAACCTAAATCACTTATGACAAAATAATCAGAGAAGATTTTTGCTGCAGATTTTCTCATTTACAGTGTGCCATTTATGTCACCTGTAAGACACCATGTAGCATGCTCAGTCATTACTTAGCACAAAATGTTTCAAAATATGATATAATAGACATTGATATTGGAGGACAGTATGTGTTACTAGATTTTCCATTCGTAGAACTGGAAAAACGGAATGACAAAAATTCCTATGGTGAGATAGTAAACGCAAAAGAGAGACACAAATATTACATCTAAATGGAGACATCTTAACCAGCAAGGACAATCCTGGACCTGTATTTACTTGATTTTAGGTGTCAATGAGTTAGTGGATTTGTAGCAGGGCGCACAACGTGCCGAGGCTTGTATACAACTGAAGCAGCAGAGTCATAGGTTTCCTAAGCCTAATGTATCATTTTAATTATTGTTTATTGTAGTCATGCACAAGACAGAACTACAAAGAACTCTGCACAACTCCCATCTTTCCAAAGGACGGTCTTATGGAGCTCCCTTTAGCGGAGCATGCAGCCAGGGCCGGCCTTAGGGGTGTGCGAGCTGTGCGGCCGCACAGGGCGCTATAGCAACAGGGGCGCCAGACGTCCGACACAGCTCGCACCAGGTATTTGTAATTTGTATTGCCCGACGTGCAGTTCCGGGCGCAGCACTAAATGCCGGTGTAATGAAGAAAACTGTGCTCTGTAGCGGAATGTGACCCTCCGCACAGGGACACAGTTTTCTGCTTTGCAGGCCGCTCCCTCTCATTACATTCCCACTACCCTCCCTCAACTGTGTCCCTATGCGGAGGACCACATTCCGCTTCAGGGCACAGTTTTCTTCATTACACAGGGAGGTTTCACTTACCCCGCCCTCCCCCGCATCTCTGGTTGGCTGGCCGGCCCGAGTCTGAAGAGGGATGTCGCGCATGTGACGTCCCTCCGCAGACCCGCACAGGAGGACGTCAGTGACGTCACTCGTCAGGCCGCCGCCGGAGAGAAGTGCAGGGCAGGTAAGTGTATCTATGTATGTGTGTGGGTGTCTGTGTGTGTGTGTGTGTGTGAGTCCGGGGGGGGGGGGGGGTTAGGGGAGGAGAACCTGCTTCTACCTTATGTGGGGAGCCTGCTACTACCTAATGTGGGGAACCTCTTCTAACTAATGTAGGGAACCTGCTTCTACCTAATGTGGGGAACCTGCTTCTACCTAATGTGGGGAACTATACTGCACCTAATGTGGGGGAACTATACTGCACCTTATGTGGGGGAACTATACTGCACCTAATGTGGGGGAACTATACTGCACCTAATGTGGGGAACTATACTGCACCTTATGTGGGGAACTATACTGCACCTAATGTGGGGAACCTGCTTCTACCTAATGTGGGGAACTATACGGCACCTAATGTGGGGGAACTATACGGCACCTAATGTGGGGGAACTATACGGCACCTAATGTGGGGAACTATACTGCATCTGATTAAGGGGGGCAGGGGACAAGTGAAGGGGTACATGGGACTGAATAAGGGGGCAGGGGACTGATTAAATATTTAAAAAAAATATTTGTCACAAAGATTTTTTTTTCCCTCTTTGTGTACGTTTATGGGGGGGGGGCGGCGCCACGAGGTTAGCTTGCACAGGGCGCCTGAACACCTAAGGCCAGCCCTGCATGCAGCAGTGTGAACAAACCGTTACTCAAGAACCTTATTTAAATGTAACAGGATGAGCAAGCGATTAGATTGCATATGGTTCTCGGGATCCCAGATCCCACTACCAGCTTGTTTTTGCCCACCCTGCCACCCAAGTGCTTCATGTTTTACAGAAAATTGAAATAATGTGACCAGGTGGTGGGTGTGGAAGGCCTGAGATAGTGAATATAAGTTATGTGGCTGTTCTGTGTATCAGAGGTGTGTTGCTGAACTTAGTGTTGGGAATGTGCTTTAGTGTATTTAGGAGAAATGTGGGTAAAATCCATGCAGGGCTGATTTAAATGGCAAGGTATTTGAGAGCTTTGTGATTATTTTATATGGGACCAAGTAAGGTTCAGGTTGAACTTGAGACACTAAGGTTGGAAGCATTGTGGTTATCACGGAGAATTCTGCCAGGTAGCTATCCCTGTATAAGCTACTGTAGCTTTACATGCACTTTATAGCTGCTACTCTTAAAGGGGTTGTCCAGTGAAAAACACTTGAGTATCTATAGTGCTCCCATAGAAATAAATGGAGCTTGTGTCTTCAGGATGTCAGGACAACGTCTTATATATGCTAAAATCGTTATTAACCCCTTAAGGACCAGGCCATTTTACACCTTAGGACCAGAGCGTTTTTTGAACATCTGACCACTGTCACTTTAAACATTAATAACTCTGGGATGCTTTTAGTTATCATTCTGATTCTGAGATAGTTTTTTCATGACATATTCTACTTTATTTTGATGGTAAATTTTCGGCGTTACTTGCATCTTTTTTTGGTGAAAAATCCCCAAATTTCATGGAAATTTAGCATTTTTCTAACTTTGAAGCTCTCTGCTTGTAAGGAAAATGGATATTCCCAATAAAGTTTATATTTATTCACAAATGCAATGTGTCCACTTTATGTTGGCATCATAAAATGGACATATTTTTGCTTTTTGAAAAAATTAGAGGGCTTCAAAGTAAAGCAGCAATTTTCAAAAATTTCATGAAAATTGCTAAATCTGAAGGGACAGATGTTACAGAACTACAACTCCCAGCATGCCTGAGCAGTCTAGGCATGCTGAGAGTTGTAGTTTGGCAACATCTGGAGGGCTACCGTTTGGGCACCACTGTAACAGTGGTCTCCAAACTGTGACTCTCCAGATATTACAAAACTACAACTCCCAGCATGCCCAGACGGCCTTTGGCTGTCTGGGCATGCTGGGAGTTGCAGTTTGGCCTTCCTAGTGGTTGCCACAGTAAAGATCACTTTACTTTCACTTTCAATTCCCCCCTCCCCCACAGTAGTTTCCCTACCTGACCCAGGATCCAGCAGTCTCCAGCAACAATCGGGGTCTCCAGGCATCTTCTCCTGCAGGTACCGACCTCCATCTTCTTCCCACGATCCCCTCGACATCCAGGGGTGGCCAGAACGGGGGGTTGCCATGGCAACCCACTGTCCTGCTCTGCCATTGGTCAGAATCAATTCTGACCAATTACAGGGGATAGGAGGAAATCACAGCATTGCGACTTCACTCCTACCCTTCAGGATGATCTGGGCTGTCACTGACAGGTCAGATCATCACAATTTTCCGGGTGATCGGGTCACCAGAGACCCGATCAGCCCGGAATAGGAGAAAATCACATTTCTGAATTGACATACGATTTTCTGCGATCGCCGACATGGGGGGGGGGGGGGGGGGGGTCCCGGGACACCCCTCGGCATTTGCACGGCATACCTGCTGAAGGATTTCAGCAGGAATGCCGTTCCGATCTCTGCCCGGCGCGCGTCAGAGACCGGAGAAACACCAGGACGTTCTGGAACGTCCTTGGTCCTTAAAGCCCAAGGTGCAGGGACATTCCAGAATGTCCTTGGTCCTTAAGAGGTTAAAAAACATCTCCTCCAGGGATGGTGAAGATTAGGGATTAACTGATATTGATTTTTTTTAGGGCCGATACCCATAATCTGGTACCTTTCAGGCCTATAGCCGATAACTTATACCGATATCCCGGTAAAAGTTATTGGCTATTTCTCTCCCCCCCCCCCCCCCCCCCCAGCGGGGCAGAAGCCGCTGCAGATCAATGATTTCAAGTGGGCGCTTTAAATCCAATGAGCTACAGCGGCTTTTGCTGGGCCAAAGACCGCCGCTGCCCGCTTCTCTCCCCCTGCCTGTCCTGCGGTCCTCCCTAGTCCAACCACCACCGCTGCCCAATTGCCTCCCCCATCCCCGGTGTTATAATTACCTGTTCCCGGGGTCCGCGATACTTCTGGCTCCGGCAACTTCCTGCGCTGTCACTGTGCGCACTGATGCGTTTAGGACGTCACTCGTCATTGGGCAGCGCAGCGTGCAGGACGCCGCAAGAGCCAGAGGTATCGCGGACCCCAGGAACAGGTAATTATAACACCGGGGGTCCTGTTAGGGAGGAGGAGCATTCTCGGAGGAGGGTGAACGGCTCGCCCCCCCCCCCCTCTCCTAGGGAACCCACGGCTGAGGATGGATGTTTAGCCCTGGAGATTCATCCATGCCTTGCGGGAAAACCCCCGAATGACCCCAGCTGGTACATACCCGCAGTCGGTGGCTGAGCAGTCTTTGTTTTTCTGGCGGAGGCTCGAGCGGGGAGGTCGGCGCTCCACGTGTGTAGAGGCGAGAGTGAGGCTTGGTCGGTGGAGTTCCTGGTGAGAGCCGGGAGGACGCCACACCACGCAGTGTGCAGAGGCGAAGGCGAGGCTTGGACAGTGGAGTTCCGGGTGAGAGCCGGAGAGACGCCGCACCACGTGAAACGCCACTGCACGCCATCGCCATTGGAGGCGCACGGTGGAGTAGGCAGCAGCGTGACAGCGGGGCACCCGCGGAGGAGCTGGAGCCCCAAGACGGCAGAGGAGGCAGAGTGAGAGCCTGCCTCCAGGCACAAGTTCAAGTAAAGGAACAGATGGTCGTCAAGGGACTACAGCAGAAAACGGGGTGAGAACGTTCCCATATGTTTCTTTCCTCTATTGACTGTGTTATTCTACCAAACCGAGGGAGTGGCCCTTTGCTGGATTCTCCCAAAGCTCCCAGTAAATAAAATGTCTAAGTAGAATCAAATGAATTGGCAGTGAGAGTGCCTGTGTATTAGAATAGAAGAACTTCCCCCCTGTGCATCACCTCTAAACCCCTGACACTGAAAGTGACTCTAGATTGTATTATAGGATACACAGTATATAGTGTATAGTGTGAATCACGAAGTGGAACTGTGCTCTGATACCCTTAACTCTTATCCTAAGTAGGAGGCAGCTTAGGATAAAAAGGTCCTCTTGGAAAATGGCACCAAAATTAAATAAAACCAATAGTCCTGGAGAGGACCAGAAAAACACAGGGGGGGGAGGTGAAGTGGAGGGGGGGAGGGGGGGGTGACGGGCGGAGGGGGGGGGGGGGGTGGTGGTGGGTTATAGTGGACCGAGCGTTAATAAATGTATTTTCCCAATTTTTTTTTATTTTTTCCCTCTTCTTCCCTTTCCTCTTTTTTCTCTCTCCCCCTCCTTGTTCCTCTGCTGTCGTTCCTTCCTAATAGTGTAATGAGGGATAGAGGAGGATAGAGGATGAGTAATATAAAATTGATAGCCTGGAATGTTCGGGGGCTTGGGGAAAATGTTAAAAGGTTGGCAGTAATGAGTGTGATTAAAAACTATCTCCCATGCGTTATTGGCCTGCTAGAAACACACCTGACAAGGGATACGGTTCAGATATTAAAAAGAAGTTGGTGGGGAAGTAGCTTCCACTCATTTTTTTACATCTTGCTCACGGGGGGTATCAGTTTTTTTCCATAGAAGTATAAAGTGGGAGGCACTGGGACAAAATGTAGACCAGTATGGGAGATTTATTTTTTTGTATGGTAGATTGGAGGGACTGGTCTGCATTTTGGCCTTCATCTATATCCCACCCCCCTTTTCGCCCGAAGTTCTGATTAAACTCTTTGAGTTTTGCGCTAACAGGGAGGACTGTCCACTCTTCATACAAGGGGACATGAATGGGGTGTTCTCAGAGGAGCTGGATAGATTTCGTTCACTGGGTGGTGGGGGGGGGGGGGAAGTGGGGTCTCCCCTTTGGCTAAAATCTGCGCAGAGTTCGGCTGGATGGACATATGGAGGATGCAGAATCCGGGGGTGCGGAGGTACTCCTGCTGGAGTCGTTCCGGCCGAGTTCTGTCCAGAGTAGATGTTAGTATAGGAAATGCTCTCGGTTGTGATAGGGTAAAAAGTGTGCGCTATCTCACCCGTTGTTTGTCTGATCA
The DNA here is from genome assembly GCF_029499605.1 of Hyla sarda. Lineage (NCBI taxonomy): Eukaryota > Metazoa > Chordata > Amphibia > Anura > Hylidae > Hyla > Hyla sarda. Next base: position 227,910,471 of record NC_079193.1, on the reverse strand, counting down.
TGCAGCGATTGAGGTAATGGTAGATACTGGGGGGGGGGGGGGGTGAGATGGGAGGGGATGCCCAAAATTAATGCTCATTGGCTTTGCCTCATTGAAAATTAAAGAATACTGAATAACTTGGAGGAATATTTTGTAAATAATTGGGGCACAGCGGATGACCATATTGTTTGGGAAGCAGGGAAGGCTTTTCTTAGAGGCAAAATAATAAGAGCTATTAGAGGGAAGAAACGAGAGTTTAGAAGCAGGGAAGAGGAATTAAGATCAGCATGCTCTGGGGCAGAAAATAAACAAATGGTAGACCCCTCAGAAGAACATAGGCTGAAGTGGGAAAAAGGCCAGGAAGCTTTGGACGCATATTTGTTGGAAAAAAGTAAGAATAGATGCTTATTCCTCGGCCAACAGAGACTCCTGGAAGCAGGGCAACCCAGTAGGTTCCTGATGTCCCTGGTCAGGAATCAGAAAGGACCCCTGAGAATAACAAGGATTAGGGGAATGGATGGGAGGGTATACGAGGGGGCAAAGGAGGTAGTAGGGGAATTTCGGGAGTATTATAATAGATTATATGAGTTTGAGTGGAGGGGAGGGAGGGAGGAAATGGGGAAGTATCTGGACGGGTTTGAGTTCCCACAAGTGAAGGGCCCCAATAGAGAAGAGATGGAGAGGCCAGTGACATCAGGGGAATTAAGTTTGGCCCTGAATAAAATAAGGGGTAATACTACACCCGGAGGTGATGGCCTTCCTTTTGAGGTGTATAGGAGGTATGGAAGATGCTTGTTGCCCGCGCTGGCAAGGGTTCTCTCTACTAGTTGGGAGAGAATGCAGTTACCGGATACCATGAGAGAATCAACGATAATTCTCCTCCCTAAGGAGGGTAAGGATGGTGAAGAGATGGGCTCTTATTGGCCCATCTCTTTGCTAAATACTGATGTTAAGATTTATGCTAAGGTGCTGGCACTGAGATTACAGAGTGTGATAGGGGACTTAGTGCAAAAAGACCAGTGCAGCTTTATGCCGAATAGAATGGCCTGTCATAACATCTTTAGGGTAATGGCCAATATAGAATTGGGGGGGAGGGCTCTCACTCCATCCTGTCTTTGGACGCATCTAGGGCGTTTGACAGGGTGGAGTGGGAGTTCTTGTGGCAGACTCTGGGGCGCTTTGGTTTTGGGGTTAGGCTGGTGGAGATGATTCGCCTGTTGTACTCGGAGCCGGTAGCCAGGATCTCGGTGGGAGGAATTTTGTCGGAGCAATTTGGTCTGTCAAGGGGAACAAGGCAGCGTTGTCCTCTCTCTCCCTTGCTCTTCGCCTTAAGCATAGAGCCATTAGCAATTAAAATAAGAGCGGAGGAGGGTATAAAGGGGTTCGGAGCGAGGGGGAGAGAAGACAAACTGTCACTATACGCCGATGATATCTTGGTTTTCTTGAGAAGGGAGAGGGATTTAAGTGGTGTGATGAGTATAATTAAGAGTTTTGGGGTGTACGCAGGACTGGAGATAAATTGGGGAAAATCAGTCCTCCTTCCTCTGGGGGTGGAGGGAAACTGGTCATGTACAGACTTAAGTGTTAGGAAGAGGAGAACATTTTAAATACCTAGGAATTAAGATCTTGGGAAGTCTAGAGGACCACCATGCTCTGAATTTGACACCAATAGTGAAAAACATTGAAAAAAAGAAAAGGGCATGGAGTGGGTTTAAAATCTCAAGAGTAGAGAGAAGAACATTAATAAAAACTGTCCTCTTGCCAAAGCTGTTGTATGTGTTCACCTCATCCCCCATATGGTGTGATGAAGCATCCTTCAGAAAAATAATAGCTGCCTTTAATGGCTTGATATGGGGTCGTCGGAGAACCCGGATCAAATTAGTTTTTTTGCCAACCAAAAGATAGGGGGGGGGGGGTTCGCCTTCCCAGACATAAGGAAATACTTTCTTGCCTCACAGATATATTTTATAAATATTTGGGATAAATTAGATTTTTTTCAGTTGATTATACAAACAAATGAAGGGGAGGTGAAAGATATATACCATTTTCTGGAATCAGGGAATAGGGTGGGACACTTGGAACACACAATACTTGTTAAGAATATAAGGAAGTCCTGGGTAGCATTTAAGAAAAAATTTAAAATAAGAGGCATGTTATATATATAGCACCAATTTGGGAGAATAAGAATATCAGTGAGAAACTGAAGGATAAGGAGTTCACTATAATAAGACAATTAGGTATTAACACGGTGAAAGATATATGGAAAGATGGGAAACTGATAACTTGGGAAGTAATGAGGGAGGGAATAGGAAGGGATATGGGAGCCTGGTTCGAATATATGAGAATTAGGAGTATTTTTATGCACGCAGTAAATGAAGGGTTAGTGATTGAACCCACTGGACCCTTTATTAAAAGAATGATAAAAGGGGATTTGTCGAAAGGATTGCTATCTAGGGTATATAAGGAAATTGGTCACTACACAAGTAATGATTTAAGTCACATTAGTAAGGAGAAATGGCAGAAAGATATAGGTAGTATCACAGATGTGCAATGGGCACGTATATATAAAAGGATTGGTAGTATCCCTTCAAATAGTAATCAGAGAATGATACAGTTTAATATAGTGTATAGATTATATTACACACCACATTTTATGAGGAAAATTGGTTGGCATAGGTTTATCGCATGCCCAAAGTGTGGATAGGAGAAGGCGGACATGCTGCACATGCTTTGGACATGCGAGAAGATTAGGGATTTTTGGTTAGAGGTTAAGGAGAAATTGGATGAAGAATGGAGGGTGACCTTGGCTCTTACAGCACAGATGGCGATTTTAGGTGAAGATCTTGACATCCAGGTGGACAAGCGAATATCCAGAGTAATTATGTTGGGATTGTTTTATGCAAGGATGACTATTGTAAGGAATTGGATCTCCGCCAGCCGAATTAGTAGGCAGGAGTGGTGGAGAGCTTTTCAGAGGGAGATGCAACGGGGGGAGGGAGAGGAGGTGTGGAGGGGAGTAGGGAGAGGGACTTCATAAGGAGGGGTTGGTGAAAGGAAAGGAAAACTTTACTAAATTTATAAAAAAAAAAAAAATTTCTCTCTCGGGATTATAGGGGGGGATGGGATGGAAGATGGGTGGGAGTGGGGGGGTTAAATAGTTGTTCTGATCTTAAGAGGAGAAGCACAAAGTTTGTATTGAGATTTACTGTTTATAATATTTATTAATTAATGTATGGCTTGTTTGCTTAAATAAAAATAAAAAAAATAAAAAAATTATAACACCGGGGATGGGGGAGGAGATGGGGCGGTGGCGGTATGTGGCCAGAAGATGGGGGAGGCAATGGGGCAGCGGCTGTCGTCTCTGGCCGGGGGCGGGGTATTATCGGCATATCGACAAAGTAATTGCCGATACCGATAATGTCCAAAATAGTGAATATCGGCCGATAATATCGGGCAAACCGATAATCGGTCGATCCCTAGTGAAGATATTAAGTTATAAAGTCCCCCCCGATTGCCCCGCAAGAAGTCCCCTGGGTGGAGACTTATGCTTACCAGCACCCGTTGCTTCCCTTTGTTCCGGTCATTGCCCCGCCCTGTCGGCTTTCATCATTGCTCCGGTCCCTAAGCCGACGGAGCAGAGCGGTGATGGGAGCCGTCAATCAAGACGACGGCCGGAGCGTAGGGAGCAGGTAAGAATAAATCCCCACCCAGGGGACTACTTGCGGGGCGGTCAGGGTGGACTTTGTAACTTAACCCCTTAAGGACTCAGCGTTTTTCCATTTTCATTTTTTCCTCATCACCTTCTAAAAATCATAACGCTTTCAATTCCATATTATGGCTTATTTTTTGCGCCACCAATTCTACTTTGCAGTGACATTGGTCATTTTACCAAAAAATCCACAGCAAAACGGAAAAAAAAATTATTGTGCGACAAAACTGAAGAAATAATGCAATTTTGTAACTTTTGGGGGCTTCCGTTTCTACGCAGTACATTTTTCAGTAAAAATGACACCTTATCTTTATTCTGTAGGTCCATACGGTTAAAATTATATAGTTTTGATTTTGTCGTACTTCTGAAAAAAAACACAACTACATGCAGGAAAATGTATACGTAAAAAATTCTCATCTGACCACTATAACTTTTTTATTTTACTGCATACGGCCTGTATGGGGGCTAATTTTTTGCAGCGCAATCTGAAGTTTTTATCGGTACCATTTTTGTATTGATCAGACTTTTTGATTGCTTTTTATTCATTTTTTCATTATATAAAAAGTGACCAAAAATACGCTATTTTGGACTTTTGAATTTTTTTGCGCGTACGCCATTAACCGTGCGGTTTAATTAACAATATATTTTTATAATTCGGACATTTCCGCACGCGGCAATACCACATGTTTATTTTGATCTTTATTTACACAGGCCTGAGTATTAAATTATATATGTGTATTATAATTGTACTGCGTGTCAAGGGCTCCTTTGAGGTGGCAGGATGTAAGGAGTCTCTGGCCCCATATGTGAGATAACTGATGCCCCCTGGGGGGGATCAGAGGGGAGGGGGGAGTGGAGCATCCCTCCAAAAAACAAGCAGATATGATATTTAAACAATGCTAGACTCAAAGTTTTGGTGGTTAAGATCTGTGCCCCAAGCTGACAAGACCATCCTAAGAGCAGCTGGAGACTCACTCTCATGGACTGCTATACTATTACGCTGTAAGAACTTCATTTTTGCTTTTCTGAACTTGTATTGCTAAACTCTTTTATATTTTACATCAGTTTTACATCAGTTTTGAGGTATAGCTAATGTCATTGTTTACATTAACCACAGCAGTGAAACCACATTGTGATCCATAGGTGCGGGTCCTCCACTCCAACGTAGGTGCACAACTGCACTTGGGGTTGGGCACCTTGTATCAACCTTGGATCACATCAATTTCTGTGATTGTTTAGTCATATTTAATACATCCACATACACATTTATCTGGTGTCAGGATGCTATTGTGGTACTTGTGACCGTTTGCAGGCATCCTCCATTGTATGCAAATTTATGCTGGGGATCGCCCTTAGCAACGGTTCACAAGAGCAGGACCTCCGCCCCAGCAAAGGTGCACAACTGCACTTGGGGTTGAGTTTTCATGCTATAACCATGTTCATGCAAATATAAGCCGACATGTCTTTGCTTAAGGCTTATACTAATGCACCCTTTTATCTTGCTGGGTAGCATTAGGGTTTCACCTGTGAGGCCTGCTACAAATGAACCAACCAGGGGTGGGGCTTGTAGTTTGTCTACTCCCTCCCATTGTATGTGTGCTTAGATTCATACTGGAGGTGACTGAGGAGCAATCTGCAAGTCAGGCCTATGGCTGCCGTATATCGGTTCCTGGTTTTATTTATCTGGCCAGGTAGGTTAGTTGATAGGACCCGCATCACTTGAGAAACCTTGGCGTGGTATGCGGGCTCAAGTGTGTCCTTCATATAAGGATATACTGGCTAATGTCTCAATTTTACATCAGTTTTGAGGTATAGCTAATGTCATTGTTTACATTAACCACAGCAGTGAAACCACATTGTGATCCATAGGTGCGGGTCCTCCACTCCAACGTAGGTGCACAACTGCACTTGGGGTTGGGCACCTTGTATCAACCTTGGATCACATCAATTTCTGTGATTGTTTAAACTCTTTTATACCTTTTTGTAACTGTGTCATTTGTTTATTTTTATGCATAGCACTGTGATACCTTTTATCAGATTAAATGTTTAATTAATCAGCTCTGGTCTTTGATCTCTAAAAATATGAGCTCACCTTTCTGAAGGCAGCTCGGGTGAAACTCATTTATCTAAGGGTTAATTTGGTGACTTGCTGGGACTAGTAGTAGATACCCAGAGGTCTGGCGGCTTTAACCCTTGCACCATCACACTCTCTCTAGCGTCTTGACTGGATCGTGACAGGGGCGATTCAAACTTTTATTAGGGAAGGGGTTAAATGATCTTTATAAACTTTTTTTTTTTGCAATTTTATAGCTCCCATAGGGGGCTATAACACTGCACACACTGATCTTTTACACTGATCCCTGCAAAGCCATAGCTTTGCATGGATCAGTGATATAGGCGGTCGAGTCTGTATCTCAGGCTTGGAGCAATCAATCGCCAATCGGACGCGACGGAGCAAGGCGGAATGGAAAGAAAATTCATTGTGCGACAAAATTGAAGAAAGAATGTCATTTTGTAAATTTTGGGGGCTTCCGTTTCTACGTAGTGCATTTTTCGGGAAAAATAACATCTTATCTTTATTCTGTAGGTCCATACGATTAAAATGATACCCTACTTATATAGGTTTGATTTTGTAGTACTTCAGAAAAAAATCATAACTACATGCAGGAAAATGTATATGTTAAAAATTCTCATCTTCTAACCCCTATAACTTTTTTTTTTCCGCATACGGGCCGGTATGAGGACAAATTTTTTGCACCGTGTTCTGAAGTTTTTATTGGTATCATTTTTGTATTGATCGGACTTTTTGATTGCTTTTTATTCATTTTTTCATTATATAAAAAGTGACCAAAAATACGCTATTTTGGACTTTGGAATTTTTTTTGCGCGTACGCCATTGACCGTGCGATTTAACTAGGGCTTAAATGACCTTTATTAACCCTTTTTTTTTTTTTTTTTTGCAGTGCTATAGCTCCCATAGGGCACACACTGATCTATTATGCTGATCCCTGCAGAGCCATAGCTTTGTATGGATCAGTGAAATAGGGGCTCGATTGCTCAAGCTCAGGCTTGGATCAATCAAACACAGATCGGATGCGGCGGAGACAGGTAAGGGGACCTCTGCTCGCGTCCTAGCTGATGGGGACATCGCCTGACTGAGCTGCCGGGAAGCGTCTACTTTCACTTTCAGACGCGGTGGTCAACTTTGATTGCTGCGTCTGAAGGGTTAATAGCGCGCGTCACAACAATCGGTGCCGCACGTTGTTAGCCAAGGGTTCCGGCTATGAAAAGCAGGCGGGACCGACCCGGTGTGACCCCATTTTAAACACCAGGACCGGGCGTAGGACGTACAGGTACGCCCTGCATCCTTAAAGGGGTAATCCGGCGCTTAGACATCTTATCACCTATCCTATGGATAGGGGATAAGATGTCTATGCGCCGGAGTACCCCTTTAAGAGGTTGAAGGTGTACTCCGGTGGAAAACTTTTTTTATTTTTTTTATAAATCAACTGGTGCCAGAAAGTTAAACCGATTTGTATACTTCTATTAAAAAAAATCTTAATCCTTCCAGTACTTATTAGCTGCTGAATACTACAGAGGAAATTCTTTTCTTTTTTGAACACAGTGCTCTCTGCTGACATCATGACCACAATGCTCTCTGATGACATCTCTATCCATTTTAGGAACTGTCCAGAGCAGCATATGTTTTCTATGGGGATTTTTTTCCTACTCTGGACAGTTCTTAAAATGGACAGAGGTGTCAGCAGAGAGCACTGTGGTCATGATGTCAGCAGAGAGCTCTGTGTTCAAAAAAGAAAATAATTTCCTCTGTAGTATTCAGCAGCTAATCTGGAAGGATTAAGATTTTTTAATAGAAGTAATTTATAAATCTGTTTAACTTTCTGGCACCAGTTGATAAAAAAAAGAAAAATAATAATAATTTTCCACCGGAGTACCCCTTTAACCCCTTAAGGACCAGGCCAATTTTCACTGTAGGACCAGAGCGTTTTTTTCCACATCTAACCACTGTCACTTTAAGCATTAATAACTCTGGGATGCTTTTACCATTCATTTTGATTCCTAGATTGTTTTTTCGTGACATATTCTACTTTATGTTAGTGGTAAAATTCTTGTCGATACTTGCATCATTTCTTGGTGAAAAATTCAAAAATTTTATGAAAAAATTTAAAATTTAGCATTTTTCTATCTTTGAAGCTCTCTCTGCTTGTAAGGAAAATAGACATTCCAAATAAATGATATTTTGATTCACAAATACAATATGTCTACTTTATGTTTGCATCATAAAGTTAAAATGTTTTTACTTTTGGAAGACATCAGAGGACTTCAAAGTTCAGCAGCAATTTAGCTATTTTTCACAAAATTTTAAAAATCAGAATTTTTGATGGACCAGTTCAGGTTTGAAGTGGATTTGAAGGGCCTTCATATTAGAAATACCCCATAAAAGACCCCATTATAAAAACTGCTTGCCTCAAAGGATTCAAAATGACATTCAGTAAGTGTGTTAACCCTTTAGGTGTTTCACAGGAATAGCAGCAAAGTGAAGGAGAAAATTCAAAATCTTCATTTTTTTTACACTCGCATGTTCTTGTAGACCCAGTTTTTGAATTTTTACAAGGGGTAAAAGGAGAAACATCCTCTCAAAATTTGTAACCCAATTTCTCTTGAGTAAGGAAATACCTCATATGTGTATGTCAAGTGTTCGGTGGGCGCAGTAGAGGGCTCAGAAGGGAAGGAGTGACAATAGGATTTTGGAGAGTTTTTCTGAAATGGTTTTTGGGGGGCATGTCACATTTAGGAAGCCCCTATGGTGCCAGAACAGCAGAAAACCCCCACATGGCATACCATTTTGGAAACTACACCCCTCAAGGCACGTAACAAGGGGGTCCAGTGAGCCTTAACACCCCACAGGTGTTTGACGACTTTTTGTTAAAATCGGATGTATAAATGAAAAAAGTTTTTTTCACTAAAGTGCAGTTTTTTCCCCCCCAAATTTACAATTTTTTACAAAGGGTAATGGGAGAAAATGCCACCCAAAATTTGTAACCCCATCTCTTCTGAGTATGGAAACACCCCATGTTAGGACGTAAAATGCTCTGTGGGCGAACTACAATGCTCAGAAGAGTAGGAGTCACATTTGGCTTTTGGAAAGCAAATTTTGCTGAAATGGTTTTTGGGGGGCATGTTGCATTTAGGAAGCCCCTATGGTGCCAGAACAGCAAAAAATACCCACATGGCATACTATTTTAGAAACTACACCCCTCAAGAAACATAACAAGGGGTACAGGGTGCCTTAACACCTCACAAGTGTTTGACGACTTTTTGTTAAAGTTGAATGTGTAAATGAAATTAAAAAAAAATTCACTAAAATGCTGGTTTTACTCCAAATTTTACATTTTTACAAGGGGTAATAGAAGGATGGGGTTACACATTTTGGAGGTAATTTTGTCCTGAGTATGGAAATACCCCATGTGTGGACGTCAAGTGCTCTACTGGTGCACTACAATGCTCAGAAGAGAAAGCGCCATTGAGCGTTTGGAACTGAAGTCAGGGGCCATGTGCGTTTACAAAGCCCCCCGTGGTGCCAGCACAGTGGACCCCCCCACATGTGACCCCATTTTGAAAACTACACCCCTCACAGAATTTAATAAGGGGTGCAGTGAGCATTTACACCCCACTGGCGTTTAACAGATCTTTGGAACAGTGGACTGAGCTAAGGAAAAATTAAATTTTTCATTTTCCCGGACCACTGTTCCAAAAATCTGTTCCAAAAACCTGTGGGGCGTAAATGCTCACTGCACCCCTTATTACATTCCGTGAGGGGTTTAACCCCTTAAGGACGGAGCCCATTTTCACCTCTAGGACGAAGCCCTTTTATGCAAATCTGACCACTGTCACTTTAAACATTAATAACTCTGGAATGCTTTTAGTTATCATTCTGATTCTGAGATTGTTTTTTCGTGACATATTCTATTTTAACATAGTGGTAAATTTTTGTGGTAACTTGTATCCTTTCATGGTGAAAAATCACAAAATTTGATGAAAAAATTAAACATTTTGCATTTTTCTAACTTTGAAGCTCTCTGCTTGTAAGGAAAATGGATATTCCCAAAAATTTTTTTGGGGATTCACATATACAATATGTCTACTTTATGATTGCATCATAAAATTGACAAGTTTTTACTTTTGGAAGACATCAGAGGGCTTCAAAGTTCAGCAGCAATTTTCCAATTTTTCACAAAATTTTCAAACCCGCAATTTTTCAGGGACCAGGTTCAGGTTCGAAGTGGATTTGAAGGGTCTTCATATAAGAAATACCCCATAAATGACCCCATTATAAAAACTGCACCCCCCAAAGTATTCAAAATGACATTCAGTAAATGTTTTAACCCTTTAGGTGTTTCACAGGAAAAGCAGCAAAGTGAAGGAGAAAATTCAAAATCTTCATTTTTTACACTCGCATGTTCTTGTAGACCCAATTTTTGAATTTTTACAAGGGGTAAAAGGAGAAAATGTATACTTATATTTGTAGCCCAATTTCTCTCGAGTAAGGACATACCTCATATGTCTACGTAAAGTGTTCGGTGGGCGCAGTAGAGGGCTCAGAAGCGAAGGAGCGACAAGGGGATTTTAGAGAGTACGTTTTTCTGAAATGGTTTTTGGGGGGCATGTCGCATTTAGGAAGCCCCTATGGTGCCAGAACAGCAAAAAAAAAACACATGGCATACCATTTTGGAAACTAGACCCCTTAAGGAACATAACAAGGAATAAAGTGAGCCTTAATACCCCACAGGTGTTTCACGACTTTTGCATATGTAAAAAAAATAATAATAATTTTTCACTAAAATGTTGGTTTTCCCCCAAATTTCACATTTTTTAAAGGGTTAATAGCAGAAAAGACCCCCCAAAATTTGTAACCCCATCTCTTCTGAGTATGGAGGTACCCCATAAGTGGACCTGAAGTGCACTGCAGACGAACTACAATGCTCAGAAGAGAAGGAGTCATATTTGGCTTTTTGAGAGCAAATTTTGCTCGGGGGGCATGTCGCATTTAGGAAGCCCCTATGGTGCCAGAACAGCAAAATATCCCCCACATGGCATACCATTTTGGAAACTAGACCCCTCACAGAATGTAATGAGGTACAGTGAGCATTTACCCCCCCCACTGGTGTCTGACAGATCTTTGGAACAGTGGGCTGTGCAACATTTTTCATTTTCACGGACCACTGTTCCAAAGATCCGTCAGACACCTGTGGGGTGTAAATTCTCACTGTACCCCTTATTACATTCCGTGAGGGGTGTAGTTTCCAAAATGGGGTCACATGTGGGTGTGTTTTTTTTTTGCGTTTGTCAGAACCGCTGTGCAAATCACCTCAAATGTATATGGCGCACTCTCCCTTCTGGGTCTTGTTGTGCGCCCCCAGAGCACTTTGCGCCCACATATGGGGTATCTCCGTACTCTGGAGAAATTGCGTTACAAATTTTGGGGGGCGTTTTCCCTTTTACCTCTTGTGAAAATGAAAAGTATAGGGCAACACCAGCATGTTAGTGTAAACATTTTTATTTTTTTATTTGTGAAAATGAAAAATTTGGGGTAACCCCAGGATTTTAGTGTTAAAAATCTAATTTTTCTTTTTCACATCTCACTTTAATGAACATTTATCAAACACCTGTGGGATATTAAGGCTCACTGTACTGCTTGTTATGTTCCTTGAGGTGTGTAGTTTCCAAATTAGTATGGCAGGTGTTTTTTTTTTTTTGTAGGTACAAAGAAATGTCCGTTCGGCACTACAGCTTCTCAACTGCTGGTGGTACCTGGATTAGGGCTTTAAACTTGGTTCTTGCTAATGCTCTGGCTAGAAGTGTGTGTACAGCAAATTCAAAATATTCAAGACAAGAAAAGAATGGAAGCCGGCCACTCACCAGTAAATTTCATTTATTCATGCCAACATAATACTCACATTGACAGAAAGGAAGAGCAGGGGGGTATAGTGGCAACAAGCTCTGTTTCGCACACTCAAGTGCTTCAGCTGGACGAAATAGTATGCCATGTGGTTTTTTTTCTGTTCTGGCACCATAGGGGCTTCCTAAATGTGACATGCCCCCCAAAAACCATTTCAGAAAAACTCACTCTCCAAAATCCCATTGTCGCTCCTTCCCTTCTGAGCCCGCCGAACACTTTACATACACGAGGTATTTCCTTACTCGAGAGCAATTGGATTACAAATTTTGGGGGGGATTTATCTCCTTTTACCCCTTGTGAAAATTCTAAAACTGGGTCTATAAGAACATGTTAGAAGATTTCGAATTTTCTCCTTCACTTTGCAATTCCTGTGAAACACTTAAAGGGTTAACACACTTACTGAATGTAATTTTGAATACTTTGAGGGGTGCGGTTTTTGTAATGGGGTCATTTTTGGGGTATTTCTAATATGAAGGCCCTTCAAATCCACTTCAAAACTGAACTGGTCCCTGAAATATTCAGATTTTGAAAATGTTGTGGAAAATTGGTACTGAATTTTGAATTTCTCTGATGTCTTCCAAAAGTAAAAACATGTCAACTTTATGATGCCAACATAAAGAAAAAAATATTGTAGATGTGAATCAATATATAATTTATTTGGTATGTCTATTTTCCTTACAAGCAGAGAGTTTCAAAGTTAGAAAAATGCAAAATGTTCAAATTTTTCATGAAATTTTTGAATTTTTCACCAAGAAATGATGCAGTTTCGACAAAAAATTTACCACTAACATAAAGTAGAATATGTCACGAAAAAACAATCTCGGAATCAAATTCATGAGTAAAAGCATCCCAGAGTTATTAATGCTTAAAGTGAGAGTGTTCAGATGTTCAAAAAATACTCTGGTCCCTAAGGTAAAAATGGGCTTGGTCTTAAAGGGTTAAAATATGAATCGCTTGGGAGCGGAGCGGCATGCCACCAGCTCCCCTGGTTAATAGGTTATTATCACAGCAGGTCTCAGAAGTGAGACCCAATGCGATCAATCCCACAGGCCCTGTACTACTACCCCCAACATGGAACAGACTGTCCCATGATGGGAGTAGTAGTACAAGTTCTACTGTAGTCTTCCCAGCTGCCCGCACCCAGGGAAACTACTACTCCCATCATGGAAAAGTGTTTGTTCCATGATGGGAGTAGTAGTGCCCCCAGCTGCAAGGGTCTGTGGTAAACTGTAAAATCCCTTTTTAACAGAGATGCGTCCAATCGTCGCAAGCCATGGCAGGCATTAGTAAAGGAGCGTCGATAACACTGATCAATGCTATGGCATAGCATTGATCAGTATGCAATCTACAGATTGCATGCAATATAAAAAAAATTATAATAAATGTGAATTAACCCCTTCCCAATATAAAATTGAATCACCCACCTTTTCAAAAAGTTTTATATATATATATATATATATATATATATATATAAAAAATTGGAATAAATCCGCAGCACACAAGTCCAATTGAAGTGAAAAAGTGAAAAAAATGTATTCCATAAATAGGTGAATGTTACAGCGACGTTTCAACCAGCTCTCCTGGTCTTTCTGAGAGCTGGTTGAAACGTCGCTGTAACATTCACCTATTTATGGAATACATTTTTTTCACTTTTTCACTTCAATTGGACTGGTGTGCTGCGGATTTATTCCAATTTATTGTCTACTTTTGGACCCCTGACCAAGGACCGTGTCTGCGTGCACCGACTTCACCTTTTTTCTGAGTGCTGCTTCCCTCTTCAATTTTTTTCATATTATATATATATATATATATATATATATATATATATATATATATATATCCTTTACGTCCTAACCAGCAGCACAAGTGGGGTGTTCTGCCCCTGTGAAGCTGGCAGGACCCCCTTAAGGACCAATACAAATAAACCTGTACGCCCCTGAAAGACCAGACCTGTTTTTTCAAATCGGGGATGTCTGTCTTTATTAAAGAATAACTCTGGTAACGTTTTGCCAATCACGATAATTCTGACATTGTTTTTTTTGTCACAAGTTGTCCTTCATGTACATAGTAAAAGTAAGCCAATATCATTTGTAGTTTTTTTTTTTATAATGCAAAAAATCATGAAATTTTTTTAAAAAATTACGATTTTTGGCTATTTTAACACTAATAGGGTGCATATATTTATACATACTGACCAAATAGTTTATGAAACTTATACTTTCAGATGTCTACTTTATTTTGACGTCATTTTTTTTGTTTTTTAATTAACATTTTAAATTAGTTAGAAGCCTAACAATTTAACTTGAAATTTTGAAAATTTGAAAAGTACATCTTTTTTTGTGTGCTATGCAAGGTTTGCAGAAATTAAAAGGTAGTAGAACATAGGAACACCCTCCCCAAATGACCCCATTTTAAAAACTAGACCCCTTAAGGTATTCGCTAGGGGGTACAGTGAGTATTTTAACACCATAGTTTTTTGGCAGGAATTATTACAAAGTCAGTGTTAAAAATTCGAAATTTGCAATTTTTCACAAATGCATAATTTGGGGGGCATATTTTTTGTACATCACTTCTGATATTGAAAGAAATGCACCCTATATTTTATTTAGCTGCTTGTCCCATGTTCGGAAATACCCCCGCTTTGGCCATATATGGTTCCTTGGCCGCGTGGTAGGACTCAGAAGGAGAGGAGCGCCATTTGGCTTTCAGGGCAGAACAGTACCCCCACCCCCACAAGTGACCCCATTTATATACCGCACTCCTACAAGTTATTGGCTGCACCAGGGACCACTCTGATTAGTCCTTGGTCGGCTGGCAGTATAACGCGTCTGTCTGTGACAGTTAAGGCTCCTGATGGATATATCCGCCATGTTGTGGGAATAAGCACCCGCTCATGGCGAATATATCCATCACTGCTGCGGCTGGGTAGCTCAGTGTGTCCGCTCATGACTGCTGGCGGGAAATCCGCCGCTATGAGTGGACACACAAAGCTACCCAGCCGCAGCAAGGGAGCTCATTACCGTGACTGCTGCATAATGTGTAGGATCACATGGTGGACATCCGCAACATATTACATGCTGGGGATGTCCGCCAATGCGATCCTACACATTATGCATTTTTTTAAATTAGATTCATTTAATAAATGTATTTTTAATATATATATATTTTTTTTTTATTACACTTTTATTTTATTTATTTATTTATTTTTACACTTTTTAATGCTTTGGAATACTTAGTATTCCAAAGCATTGCAGTTATATGCTGCCTGCCAGTTTTCACTAGCAGGCAGCATATTAGGACGTGCCTCTGGCACGTCCTTTCAGGCAATATCCAGGGCAGACCTGGGGGTCTTTGTAGGACCCCCGGCTGCCCAGGTATGCAGCAGCACCCCGCGATCGCGCTGCGGGGTGCTGCAGGAGTGACAGAGGGAGCTCCCTCTCTCTGTCATAACACTTACAGCCCGCGGTCACTTCCGACCGCGGCTGTAAGGGTTAAAACTGCCGGGACCGAAGTTTACTTCGGTCCTGGCAGTGCAGCAGGGTCCCGGCTGTGTGATACAGCCGAGTCCCTGCCGCGATCTCTTGGGTGCACTGGGCAGCACCCACGAGAATAATGGACGTGTATAGACGTCCAGGTGCGGGAACGCCCGCCAACCTGGACGTCTAGACTCGTCCATGGTCGTTATCGGGTTAATTAACTCCCCCATAAAAGGCCTCCTCCCTTAGGCCACATTGCTTTTTTTCTGTCCTGTGCAGACAGCAGGATGTTCACGCTCTGTGGAGTCTCCACTGAGCCTACATGAATATACCCCCTTGTTTTTAAGGGATGTATTTTTATTTTCAGTTTGCAGCCTTGCTGCTTATCTTTCTCCTGTGCGGCGTTTAACACAGTCAGGACTTATTATACGCTCTTACACGGGCGGCTATGCTGCCTGTGTCTAGATACTAGCATTGCGGGCAGTGTCCCGTAGTGCGGACATTGTCTCCGGGCAGTGTCCCTGTTTATGCGGGCGATCTCCCTCCAACTCCCCTCCGATGTAGCAACATACCTAGGTCTGTGTTTCTTCTGCCTGTGCCGGCGGGGCCGCGGACCGGAAGTTTGACGACTTCTGGTCTGGCATTTGCGCTTCTAAGTGCTGTATGCAGGCATTTTTCAGTTTTTTCCCCCTTCCCTCTACTGGGAATGAGTGCAGGACTAATAATATGCATATTTCTAAGGGGTAATTCCCTCAACATTACCTAGTGATGTCAGATCCTTTGGGGGGGGCGGGGCTTATTTTTTATTTCCGCCCGCTCCTCTATTTAAAGCAGCTTCCCCAAGCAGCAGGTCTCTTGCTGCACTGCTGCTGGAGTGACTTGCCACAATCACTGCTTGCTGATTGCTAGTAGTCTTTGTGTATTCTATACACTCTCTCTATGTAGTGCCTACCTATTTTATGCTCTTGCATTACTTTGCGGCTTGATTTCTAAATGCCATTTTTGTTTTTCCAGAATGTCTACTCCCTAGTGGTGAGTCCCACCCTGGAAGCCGCAAAACATCTTCCAAGAGAAAACACCTCACCTGTGCGGATTGTGGTACTCCGCTTCCAGACTCTTATGAGTTTAACAGGTGTCCCAGCTGTAGGCCACCCCCTAATCCGGTGGAACCCACCGTTCAAGACATGTTTAGTTGGATGAAGGAGTTCATGGGGAACTCAATCAATGAATTTAAAGCATTTTTTTTCGGCTAAGAAACCAAGGATTTCAACAAACCCCACTTCCATACCTGAACATTCCGTTATGTCTGTGGATGCACGATCTGATCAGTCCGTCACGGAGGTTGTACTTCCATCTCTCTTTCCAGTAGAGAAGACCCAAAGATTACTCTGTTCCATCCGGTCAAGGGACCAGGATGTTGAACAAGGGGAAGCCTCAACATCCACCTCTAGAGGGCCGTGGGCCTTCAAAGTGGATGACAATCTCAAGAAACTGATGGTTACTGAGTGGAAACATCCCGATAAACCTCCGGTTCTCTCTAGGAGATTTAAGCTTATGTACCCCCTTCTGGAAAAGGAATCGGACACCTGGCTTCCACCTCCTAAGGTGGATATGGCAGTCACCAAACTGTCAAAGCGGGTACTGGTTCCTGCGAATGACAAAAGCAATCTCCAAGATCCCCTTGACAGAAAAGTAGATTCTCTACTGAGATGTTGCTATTCAGCAGCTTCTGCCTCTGCTAATGTGTCTATTGTGTCATTAGAAGTTTCTGAGTTCGCCCAAGACCGAATTCTCCGGATCCAGTCCAACATAGAAGGAAATGTTCCCAGAGAGGAAATTCTGGACTCATTTAAGACCCTTCTTCTTAGTTTAGATTTCCTTTGTGAAGTGTCTCAACAAAACTTGAAGCTGGCTGCAAAATCCATGGGCCTTGCTTGAGCCAGTAGACACCCCTTGTTGCTACGCCCCTGGCAGGCAGATAACTCTTCTAAAATGTATCTATGTGGGCTTTCTTTTGAGCCCGGTAGACTATTCGGGTCTCAGTTGGATGAGATAATGGAAGGCTTCACCGACAAGAAGGGCAAATGCCTTCCTGTCCAAAATTTTTGCGGCTGAAGTAAGGGCAGAGGAAATACAAATCAGGCCTCTTCCAAGACTCAGAAGCGCCAATATAACCCAAGGCGTCGTGGAGGAAGCGATCGGGGTAAAGATTGGAAGTCCGACTCGTGACAGTCCCGAGAGATCCACCCACGTTTTCCCTCTCCCTTCCCTTCAAGATCTTCAGTTGGAAAGTTTTTCCAGATCTCCTCCTGTAGGAGGCCACTTAAGTTCGTTTATAGACACATGGATGCAAGAAATCCAGGATTCTTGGGTCCTAGAAGTAGTCAGGTCAGGCTACAAAATAGATTTTATTTCTCCCCTCCCCAAGGAAATTTGTGTTAACAAAGTTATTAACCCAAACAAAGCAATTATTTCTGGAGGACTCGGTTCTCCAATATATAGAGAAACAAGCCCTAGAGGAAGTTCCCTTCCACCAAAGAGGGTTAGGGGTCTACTCCCCTATCTTCCTAGTCCAAAAGCCGCCAGGAGACTGGCGCATGTTTATCGACCTCAGTTTCCTAAACCACTTCATAAAGAAAACAGTTCAGAGTGTAAACCATCCGGTCAGTCACCAGCATACTGGACCCTCAAGACCTTATGGTCACCATCGATCTGAAGGACGCCTACCTTCACGTTCCCATTTATCCTGCTCACAGGAAATTCTTGAGGGTTGCTGTCACCATAAAAGGGGTGGTAAGACACCTCCAGTTTGCTGTCCTGCCTTTCGGCATTACTTCTGCTCCCCACAGTTTTACAAAGGTTGTGGCTCCAGTTGTTGCTGCTCTCAGACTAAAAGGTCTAGAGATTATTCCTTACCTGGACGACTGGCTTCTAAAAGCCTCTTCTCCAGAAGTCTTACAATCTCATCTTCATCTGGCTCTAGATTTCCTTCAGCGTCTGGGCTGGATTATAAACCGGGAGAAGTCTGAGATTATTCCTTCCACATCCAGGAAGTTTCTCGGCTTCATAATCGATTATTTTCACATGACTTTATCTCTGACTCCAGAGAGAAAGAGTCGAGTGATAAGAGCCGCAGAGTTTCTGAGGAGTCCTCGCAAAGTCTCCATCCAAACTCTTATGAAAATGTTGGGCCACATGTCAGCATCTGCAGAGGCAGTTCCCTGGGCCCTTTGGCATCTCCGACCACCTCAAAATCAAGTCTTGTCGGTTTGGAATCGCAACCCCAAAGGGTTGGACAAAAGATGCACCCTGTCTCCCAAAGTCCGAGCATCTCTCAAATGGTGGAGGGATCTGACTGACGGGAAGTCCTTGATTCAACCTTGTTGGATCATTTTGACCACAGATGCCTCCCTTCTGGGTTGGGAAGCCCATCTGAATGAGCATCCTGTTCAGGGTACTTGGACCTCTCAGGAGACTTCTCTCCTCCAACATGAGAGAAGAGCAGTTTGTCTAGCTCTCCTCCATTTCGCACCCCTTATACTAGGGAAAGTGATAAGAGTTCGGTCAGACAACACTGTGGTGTACTACATCAACAGACAGGGAAGCACGAAGTCTCAAGCACTCCTTATGGAGTCCGGACTAATTCTGTCTTGGGCAGAGACCAACTTGACCCAGCTTTCAGCGATTCACATCAAAGGGGATCTCAACACAGTAGCAGATCGGCTAAGTCACGGCCTTCCAGTCCAGGGCGAATGGTCCCTCAACGAAGAAGTTTTCAAGAAGATAACTCTGCGGTGGGGAGTGCCAGAGATAGATCTCATGGCAACACGTCTGAAAGCCAAAGCTAGCAAGTTTTGCTCTCTCTATAAAGAGGACAATCTGTGGCGATAGACGCTCTGTCCATACCATGGAGGTTCAGGCTGGCCTACATATTCCCTCCACTTTCCATGATACCGAGGGTATTGGTGAAAGTCAGGCAAGACCAGGCCTCTGTTGAGATTGACAGGACCCTACTAGATAGTGAGCCTCCTGCAGAGGTTTTGAGAACCATTGCTCATTCCAGAGCACAATCAACAAACAAAGTTTATTCCCGGTGTCAGGCCCAAGGCCTGATTATTAAAATCCTATATGTGTATTATAAGTTATGACTGTGTGTGATGGATTGTCCAGGACATGGGTGAGAGGTCATTCAGACGGTGTGTCCTATTGTGTATTGCATTTTATTGGGGGTTTGGCTGTTTGTTTGTATCTCCTTTTGAAGTCAGAGGCTCTTTTGAAGCAGCAGGATGTAAGGGACACTCTGGTCCCATCATATAATCAACCAGATAAGAGGGCCAGGAACAGAGATGCCCCCCTGGTGAGATCAGAGGGGAGGGGGGAATGGAGTCTCCCTCCAAAAAGGCAGATATATAATATTTAACAATGCTAGACTCAAGGTGTTCAAGGCTGTGCAACAAGCTGACAAGACCATCCTAAGAAAAGCACTCTCACTGAAAGACTACTATACCATCATGCTGTAAGAACTTCATTTTTGTTTTCTAAACTTGTCTTGCTAAACTCTTTTATATATTGTTATACCTGTATGTCATTTGTTCCTGTATTTTTATATATATTTAGCACTGTGATACCTTTTATCAGATTAAATGTTTAATTAATCAGCTCGGGTCTTTGATCTCTAAATATATGAGCTCACCTTTCTGAAGGCCGCTCTGGTGGAAACACGTTTATCTAAGGGTTAATTTGGTGACTTGCTGGGACTAGTAGTGGATACCCAGAGGTCTGGCGGCTTTAACCCTTGCACCATCACACTCACTCTAGCGTCTCGGCTGGACTGATAGGGTGTGATCGTGACACCCGGATAAAACGGATCTTTCATCAGTGTGGTACTGTGAAAGAGGTAGTAGCCTCAGATCCTCCTCTTTCTGCATTACTACATTTTCTCCAAGATGGCCTTAACAAGGGTCTAAGCCCATCTACTCTAAAGGTTCAAGTCTCTGCACTCTCTGCCTATTTAGGCAGATCTTTGTCACAAGAACCCCTAATCAAAAGATTACTTAGGGGAGCTGAAAGACTTAAACCTAGGGTTCTTAGACCTATTCCCAGATGGGATGTATCCACTGTTCTCAAGGGGGTATGCTCTCCCCCCTTTGAGACTCTGGAAGAAGCTGACTTTAGGTATTTAACCCTTAAAGTCACCTTTTTGTTGGCCATAACCTCAGCCAAAAGAATTGGTGAGCTTCAGGCCCTTTCGGCTTTTGAGCCTTATACACTTTTTCTCCATGGAGTCCTGTTGAGATATCTGCCTACCTTTGTTCCTAAGGTCCCGACCTTCTCAAACATCAACCAGGTCATATCTCTCCCAGTTCTGTGTCCTAACCCATCTTCTCCTGAAGAAGCTGTGAATCACACTCGGGACATTTCAAGAATCCTTAAAATCTACATTGCAAGAACTAGAGATTTCAGAAGATCAGAACACCTTCTCATCTCTTTTTCAGGAAAGAACAAAGGTTTTAAAGGCTCTAAACCCTCTCTGAGTAGATGAATTAACCCCTTAACGACAATGGATGTAAATGTACGCCATGGTGACGTGGTACTTAACGCACCATGACGTACATTTACGCGCCGACATGATCGCGAGCACCGGAGCGGTGCTCGCGTCATGCCTGGCAGTTATCAGCAGCCAGGGACCCGCCAGTAATGGGGGACATCCGCGATCGCGCGGATGTCCGCCATTAACCCCTCCGATGCCATGATCAATACAGATCACGGCATCAGCGGCATTGCAGTACTTTGAACGGATGGGGGGGAATGTCGCATTTAGGAAGCCCCCATGATGCCAGAACAGTAAAAAAAAAAAAAACACATGGCATACTATTTTGGAAACTACACCTCTCAAGGAACGTAACAAGGGGTAAATTGAGTCTTTATACCTCACAGGTGATTGATGAACAGTCAGTGCATGCTGAAAGTTGTAGATTTGCTACATCTGGAGGACCACAGTTTGGAGACCACTACACAATGGTCTCCAAACTGTGGCCCTCCAGATGTTGCAAAACTACAATTCCCAGCAGGGCATACTGGGAGTTGTAGTTTTGCAGCTTTTAGAAGGCCACAGTGATGATCACTTACCAGCGATATTCACTGCAGTTCCTCCTCTGCCGCACTTTTTGGCCGCCCGACGTCCCTGACACCACCTCCAATCGTTAAGCTGGCCACGCTTCCCCCTCCCACCCCCACCACCTATTCCCCCTGCTTCACCCGGACTTCGCGGTATACAAAAAAAAAAAAAAAAAAAGTGGAAATCGAGCCTTAAGGTCGTGAAAAAGGGGTTGTTTTTTTTTTTTTACCCCATAAAAGTCTATAGGAAATATATGTTACTGCATAACTTCCAAACGCCTTGAGATATTTCGATACTTGGTCACATGTTACTCATATGTCCACTTAACCTCTTAACCCCTTAAGGACCGGAGGTTTTTTCGTTTTTGCATTTTCGTTTTTTGCTCCTTGCCTTTAAAAAATCATAACTCTTTCAAATTTACACCTAAAAATCCATATGATGGCTTATTTTTTGCGCCACCAATTCTACTTTGTAATTACGTCAGTCATTTTGCCCAAAAATCTACGGTGAAGCGGGAAAAAAAATCATTGTGCGACAAAATTGAAAAAAAAAACGCTGTTTTGTAACTTTTGGGGGCTTCCGTTTCTACGTAGTAAATTTTTCGGTAAAAATGACACCTGATATGTATTCTGTAGGTCCATACGATTAAAATGATACCCTACTTATATAGGTTTGATTTTGTCGGACTTCTGGAAAAAATCATAACTACATGCAGGAAAATTAATACGTTTAAAATTGTCATCTTCTGACCCCTATAACTTTTTTATTTTTCCGTGTATGGGGCGGTATGAGGGCTCATTTTTTGCGCCGTGATCTGAAGTTTTTACCGGTACCATTTTTGCATTGATAGGACTTATTGATCACTTTTTATTCATTTTTAAATGATATAAAAAGTGACCAAAAATGCACTATTTTGGACTTTGGAATTTTTTTGCGCGCACGCCATTGACCGAGCGGTTTAATTAATGATATTTTTATAATTCGGACATTTCCGCACGCGGTGATACCACATATGTTTGTTTTTATTTTTACTGTTTTTTTTTTTATTGGAAAAGGGGGGTGATTCAAACTTTTAATAGGGGAGGAGTTAAATGATCTTTATTCACTTTTTTTTTTCACTTTTTTTTTGCAGTGTTATAGGTCCCATAGGGACCTATAACACTGCACACACTGATCTTCTATGTTGATCACTGGTTTCTCATAAGAAACCAGTGATCAACGATTCTGCCGCATGACTGCTCATGCCTGGATCTCAGGCACTGAGCAGTCATTCGGCGATCGGACAGCGAGGAGGCAGGAAGGGGCCCTCCCGCTGTCCTGTCAGCTGTTCGGGATGCCGCGATTAGCCGCGGCTATCCCGAACAGCTCAACTGAGCTAGCCGGGAACTTTCACTTTCACTTTTAGCCGCGCGGCTCAGCTTTGAGCGCGCGGCTAAAGGGTTGATATCGCGCGGCGCCGCGATCGGCGCTGCGCGCTATTAGAGGCGGGTCCCGGCTTCACTATGACGCCGGGCCCGCCATGATAGGACGCAGGGTTACTGTGTAACCCCGCGTTATATCGGAAGAGCAGGACCAAGGACGTACCGGTACGTCCTTGGTCCTTAAGGGGTTAAGGACCAAGGGCGTACCTGTACGCCCGTGGGAATTTCGTTCCTCGCCGCGCGGGGATCAGGCCGGGGTGACTGCTGTTATCTATCATCGGGCACCCCGCGCAAATGCCCAGGGGGGTCATTAGACCCCCCCATGTCGGCGATCGGCACAAATAGCAAGTGAATTCACACTTGCGATTTGCGCCGATTCCGGGTCATACGGGTCTATGGTGACCCGGAATAGAAGGGGGATCGCGGGTGTCCTAGACACCCACGATCCCCCTGTAGCGATAGGAGTGAGGTGGCAGGGTTGCCACCCCTCCTATCTCTGCTATTGGTGGTCTAGACACGACCACCAATAGCAGATCTGGGGCTGAGGGGTTTACTTTCGGTTTCCCCGTCCTGCCCACCCACAATAGGCAGGGCAGGACGGGGAAACCGACAGGGACCGGCGCCGAAGATCCACTTAGCCATCGGCGGCGGGCGAAGATCAGCGGCGGCAGCGGGCGAAGATCAGCGGAAGAAGAGGACGGCGACGCAGCTTCCTGGATCCAACGGAAGCCGGCGAGTCACTTAGCAACATCTGGAGGGCTACAGTCTGAGACCACTATAGTGGTCTCTAAACTGTAACCCTCCAGATGTTGTAAAACTACAACTCCCAGCATGCCCAGAGAGCGGTTTAAGCTTGCTGGGAGTTGCAGTTTTGCAACAGCTGGAGGTCTACAGTTTGAGACAACTGCAAAGTGATCTCTATACTGTGCACCTCCAGATCTTGCAAAACTACAACTCCCAGCATGCCCAGACAGCAGTTTGCTGTCTGGGCATGCTGGGAGTTGTCGTTTTGCAACATCTGGAGGTCCACAGTTTGGAGACCACTGTGCAGTGGTCTCTAAACTATAGCTCTCCTGATGTTGCAAAACTGCAACTCCCAGCAAGCCTAAACAGCAAACAGCTGTCTCTGCATGCTGGGAGTTGTAGTTGCGATCCCTCCAGCTGTTGCATAACTACATCTCCCAGCATGCCTTTCGGCGATCAGTACATGCTGGGAGTTTAAGTTTTGCAACAGCTGGAGGCACACTGGTTGGAAAATACTGAGTTAGGTAACAGAACCTAACTGAAGGTTTTCCAACCAGTGTGCCTCCAGCTGTTGCAAAAGTACAACTCCCAGCATGCACGGTCTGTCAGTACATGCTGGGAGTTGTAGTTCTGATACAGCTGGAGGTTTGCCCCCACCCCATGTGAACGTACAGGGTACATTCACACTGGCGGGTTTACAGTAAGTTTTCTACTTCAAGTATGAGCTGTGGCAAATTTTTCACCGCAGCGCAAACTCCTAGCGGTAAATTCACTGTAAACCCGCCAGTGTGAATGTACCCTAAAAACACTGCACTACACTAACACATAATAAAGAGTAAAACACTACATATACACCCCTTTACACTGTCCCCCTAAAAAAAAAAAAAAAAACGTATTGTACGGCAGTGTTTCCAAAACAGAGCCTCCAGCTGTTGCAAAACAACAACTCCCAGCATTTCCGGACAGCCACTAACTGTCCAGGCATGCTGGGAGTTTAGCAACAGCTGGAGGCACCCTGTTTGGGAATCACTGGCATAGAATACCCCTATGTCCACCCCTGTGTAATCCCTAATTTAGTCCTCAAATGTGCATGGCGCTCTCTCACTTCAGAGCCCTGTCGTATTTCAAGGAAACAGTTTAGTGCCACATATAGGGTATCTCCGTACTCAAGAGAAATTGCACTACTAATTTTGGGGGCTTTTTTTCCTTTTACCCCTTATGAAAAAGAAAAGTTGGGGTCTACACGAGCCTGTTAGTGTAAAAAAAAAATTTTTTTTACGCTAACATGCTGGTGTTGTCCTTTTACTTTTTTTCACGGGAGGTAAAAGGAAAAAAAAGACCCCCAAAATTTGTAACGCAATTTCTCCTGAGTACGGAGATACGCACAACAAGGCTCAGGAGTGAGAGCGCACCATGTACATTTGAGGCCTAAATTGGTAATTTGCACAGGGGTGGCTGATTTTACAGCGGTTCTGACATAAACCCCAAAAAATAAATACCCACATGTGACCCCATTTTGGAAATGACACCCCTCACGGAAAGTAACAAGGGGTATAGTGAGCCTCAACACCCCACAGGTGTTTGACAAATGTCCATTAAAGTTGGATGGGAAAATGGAAAAAAAAAAAATTTCTCTTCACTAAAATGCTGGTGTCACCCTAAATTTTTCATTTTCACAAGGGAAAATAAAAAAAAGCCCCCCAAAATTTGTAACCCAATTTCTTCTGAGTAAGAGCATACCCCATATGTGGATGTAAAGTGCTCTATGGGTGCACTAAAATGCTCAGAAGAAGGAGCACCATTGGGATTTTGAAGAGAAAATTTGTCCGTAATTGAAGGCCACTTGTGTTTACAAAGCCCCCATGGTACCAGAACAATGGACCCCCCATATGTGACCCCATTTTGGAAACTACACCCCTCATGTAATGTAATAAGGGGTACAGTGAGCATTTACGCCCCACAGGTGTCTGACAGATTTTTGGAACAGTCATCCGTGAAAATTAAAAATTTAATTTTCCATTTGCACAGCCCACTGTTCCAAAGATCTGTCAAACGCCAGTGGGGTGTAAATGCTCACTGCACCACTTATTAAATTCTGTGAGGGGTGTAGTTTCCAAAATGGGGTCACATGTGGGGGGGGTCCACTGTTCTGGCACCACGGGGGGCTTTGTAAATGCACATGGCCCCTGACTACCATTCCAAACAAATTCTCTTTCCAAAAGCTCAATGGTGCTCCTCCTCTTCTGAGCATTGTAGTTCGCCCGTAGTGCACTTCAGGTCCACTTATGGGGTACCTCCATACTCAGAAGAGATGGGGTTACAAATTTTGGGGGGTATTTTCTGCTATTAACCCTTGCAAAAATGTGAAATTTGGGGGGAAACACATTTTAGTGAAATTTTTTTTTTTTTTTAACGTATGCAAAAGTCGTGAAACACCTGTGGGGTATTAAGGCTCACTTTATTCCTTGTTACGTTCCCCAAGGGGTCTAGTTTCCAAAATGGTATGCCATGTGGGTTATTTTTGCTGTTCTGGCACCATAGGGGCTTCCTAAATGCAACATGCCCCCCAAAAACCATTTCTGAAAAACTTACTCTCCAAAATCCCCTTGTCGCTCCTTCGCTTCTGAGCCCTCTACTGCGCCCGCCGAACACTTTACATAGACATATGAGGTATGTGCTTACTCAAGAGAAATTGGGCTACAAATATAAGTATACATTTTCTCCTTTTACCCCTTGTAAAAATTCAAAAATTGGGTTTACAAGAACGTGCGAGTGTAAAAAATAAAGATTGTGAATTTTCTCCTTCACTTTGCTGCTATTCCTGTGAAACACCTAAAGGGTTAAAACACTTACTGATTGTCATTTTGAATACTTTGGGGGGTGTAGTTTTTATAATGGGGTCATTTGTGGGGTATTTCTAATGGGAAGACCCTTCAAATCCACTTCAAACCTGAACTGGTCTCTGAAAAAAAGCGAGGTTCAAAATTTTGTGAAAAATTGGAAAAGTGCTGCTGAACTTTGAAGCCCTCTGGTGTCTTCCAAAAGTAAAAACACGTCAATTTTATGATGCAAACATAAAGTAGACATATTGGAAATGTGAATAAAATAAAAAAATATTTTGAATATCCATTTTCCTTACAAGCAGAAAGCTTCAAAGTTAGAAAAATGCAAAATTTTCAAATTTTTCATCAAATTTTGGGATTTTTCACCAAGAAAGGATGCAAGTTACCACAAAATTTTACCACTATGTTAAAGTAGAATATGTCACGATAAAACAATCTCGGAATCAGAATGATAACTAAAAGCATTCCAGAGTTATTAATGTTTAAAGTGACAGTGGTCAGATGTGCAAAAAAACGCTCTGGTCCTAAGGTGTAAAATCGCCTGGTCCTTAAGCGGTTAAAGGGGTACTCCGGTGAAAAACTTTTTTCTTTTAAATCAACTGGTGACAGAAAGTTAAATATATTTGTATATTACTTCTATTAACAAATCTTAATCCTTCCAGTACTTATTAGCTGCTGAATGCTACAGAGGAAATTCCTTTCTTTTTGGAACACTGATGACATCACGAGCACAGTGCTCTCTGCTGACATCTCTGTCCATTTTAGCAACCATGCATAGTAGATGTATGCTAAGGGCAGCATGGCGGCTCAGTGGTTAGTACTGCTGCCTTGCAGTGCTGGGGACTTGGGTTCAAATCCCACTAAGGACAACAATAAATAAAGCGTTATTATTATAATAACGTCAGCAGAGAGAACTGTGCTCGTGATGTCATCAGAGAGCATTCCAAAAAGAAAAAAAAATTCCTCTGTAGTATTCAGCAGCTAATAAGTACAGGAAGGATTAAGATTTTTTTAATAGAAGTAATTTACAAATATGTTTAACTTTCTGCCACCAGTTGATTTAAAAGAAAAAAAGGTTTTCACCGGAGTACCCCTTTAAAATAGAGGATAGTTAACTTAACCCTTAACTACCCCCATTTGTGAGGGTCAGGGTTTTTGTTTAAAGTCCCATGCAAATCAATGGGAAATGTATGTTCCCAAATAACTTCCGTATGGCTAGAGATATTTCAATACCTGGTACACATATTAAAGGTTGGGATATGAGGACGGGATGGGCGGTCGGGATAGCAGGTCGAAATAGGAGGTTGCGATAGGACAGGAAGATAAGGATAGGAGGTTGGGATAGGAGATAGAAGGACGGGATGGTTGGGATAGGAGGTCGAGATAGGATTGTTGGCAGTACATAAGCAGCGCGAGAAGGTGGGTTCCCCTGCACGCAGACTCAGTAAAAGACCTCAAAGGATGTTGATCTTCAATTCCACAAAACAGCAGATACAAAAAAACACAGAGAGTGCTCCGTAGTGCAATAAACGATGGGTAGGATCCGCATATAATAATAAATTGAGCTTACCCAAGGAGTTGTCCTGACAAGCAGGCACAACTCTGGTGATCGTGTATAGAAATGTGTCCAAAGTGCAGCCGGTCCCTCTCCACCACCTCGTGGTGTTCAGTAATCCAATAAATCCTCCAAACCACTGAGGGTTAATTCAGGCGCAAGCAATGGAACTAGGTATATGCAGCAATGCTGGTGGATGGCTTATAGGAAAGTAGGGTCAATGTGAATAACCAAAGGTCATTTATTTCAGAACAACTCGTTTCAACGCCAGAGCAGGCATCTTCCTCAGGTTCATAACAATACAATTACATGTAATTTATACAAAAAAGTACCGTATTCCTAAGGGCAGTTGACCCACGTCATGCCGCAAAACTGGGATCCAGGAGCGGGGCGGAAGCCGCGTACGCCACAAGAGCAGGGCAGAAGTCACGTCACACCACTAACCTGGACACCCAGGGGAAGGGCGGAAGTGAATCAAAAAGACCGAAGGAACAAAACCAACAAAATAATGTAAGTAAAAACATACAAATATATATTACGGTAAAAAGCAATAATATAGTAATAATATAGGACAGGTATGTGAAAAAAATAATTCAATGCAGCTATAATGTGTTTTCAATGGTCTCATTTAGTCCATCCGGGTGTAAGCATTTCAATTTATAAATCCAATAGGATTCTTTGTTTATTAATTTTTGAAAACGATTGTGTGTCTACCGGTATTTTATCTATAATAATTAGTTTTAAGAGATCTTGGTTCTTATGTAATTGTGCAAAATGACACAATAGTGTATCGCGTCGTTTTGCACAATTACATGATAAGAACCAAGATCTTTTAAAACTAATTATTATAGATAAAATACCGGTAGACACACATAATCGTTTTCAAAAATTAATAAACAAAGAATCCTATTGGATTTATAAATTGAAATGCTTGCACCCGGATGGACTAAATGAGACCATTGAAAACACATAGCTGCATTGAATTATTTTTTCACATACCTGTCCTATATTACTATATTATTGCTTTTTAATATATATTTGTATGTTTTTACTTACATTATTTTGTTGGTTTTGTTCCTTCGGTCTTTTTGATTCACTTCCGCCCTTCCCCTGGGTGTCCAGGTTAGTGGTGTGACGTGGCTTCCGCCCTGTTCTTGTGGCGTACGTGGCTTCCGCCCCGCTCCTGGATCCCAGTTTTGCGGCATGACGTGGGTCAACTGCCCTTAGGAATACGGTACTTTTTTGTATAAATTACATGCAATTGTATTGTTGTTATGAACCTGAGGAAGACGCCTGCTCTGGCATTGAAACGCGTTGTTCTGAAATAAATGACCTTTGGTTATTCACATTGACCCTACTTTCCTATAAGCCATCCACCAGCATTGCTGCATATACCGAGTTCCATTCCTTGCGCCTGAATTAACCCTCAGTGGTTTGGAGGATTTATTGGACAAAACAGCAGATGTAATGTTTCGGGTTGTTGGATGCCTGTAGACTTTACCCAGAGCAGCCTCATTACTATAGGATCGTAAAAAGTAAATCTATGTTACCCCAAACTTAACACGCGTGAAGCTGCTGACAAAAAGCTAGTGATGCATATAACAGTATATTTCATTAACGGGATGCAGACAGATGCAATTAAGTGGCAGGAATGCAGTGTAGACCTAAGCTAAAATAGATATGGCTGTTAATAGAGGATGGAAAACACAAAAATGCATAAATGAAGCTTGTTCTGTCCTTAAGGGGATATAGATGTAATACGAGTGACTTGGTTTCCTAGCGCCCTCTTCGTCCTTTCTCTCAGGACAGGTCATAGCTAGTATAGCCGTTCACCTGCCCTGCATAGAAACAACCACGACCCTGGTAAACACAATTCTGAGCAGACAAGCCGAGTATTTCCCGCCATATGCCGCCGGTGTCTCCAGGACTGCGGTGCACAACCCTGACAGCGCTTATATAACCCGCTCTCCTCTTCCGGGGTAGCCTGTCCCATTATCCTGTCACAGCAGCACTGCCGCCCGCAAGCCTGTGTCCTGTTCCCGCCCAGCGCCTCCTCTTCTCTTGTGGTTGGTCGTCGCTTTCCCGCTTTGCTCTTACACCGCCATTTTAAATAAAAATAAATAAATAATAAAGGCGCCGTCTAAGAGCAGTTTTCTTGTCGGGCACCGTATGTGCTGTCTCTGCGAGAGCTAAAAGCTGCACGTAGCCGCTTTTCACCTCACGACTGGTAAAAGCTTCCTGCGATTTCAACGACTAAACCAAAGTCCTGTCATTTCCCCGCTGCGCCATCTCACAAGCCGGCCGAGCACAGGGTGAGTGTCCTGGATGGCGCCGCTCTGGCCTACGTATATGAGGCGGGCACTGGACGGGTAATGTTAATCGGGTGTGTGAAATGGGCACCGGACGGGTAATGTTAATCGGGTGTGTGAAATGGGCACCGGACGGGTAATGTTAAGTGTTTGTTGCCGGGCACAAGGTTATTATGGGGACAGTATGTGATCTGCTCTGTGGAAACCTCATTGTGACTGGTGCTGCCGGCGGGAACGCGTGTGTGAGAGCTGTGCCCGGCTCTAGTCGAGTCATTTGTTGCATCGTGTGCTGCTATTTTTGGACAGCGCAGTATGATAGTCCCTGTGTACACAGGTGGGGATGTATACGTACATCTATTTAGGGATATGCTCTGACTGACATGGACGTGTCAGGTCGGTTGCTGCGGCGAGTGTGTGGGCACAGGGCAGTCACTTGTCAGAGCTGGAGACGTCAGGTGCAGGAGATAAGCTCGTACTTCCCGCCTCTGGGAGCTGTCGTTATTACTATAGGGACTGTGTTCACCACTAATTTCATTACACCATGGCTGTGCTCCTTTGGGAACATCTTAATGTGTAGGCTTAGTGAAGAGAAACCCAGCATGGCTGCAGACAAACCCAGCTTTGCTGCTAGATCTAGCCTGTCTGCAAGGATCTGTTATTGTTAGGAATAATAGGTTTTAACCATGAATGGACACTGTTCGATGGTAAAGCAATCAACTTTATATCATTGAGGAAAACATCAAGAAATGTATTAATGCTGGTAAAGTCTAGGAATGGTGTTGGTGTTCTTCAGTACAGTGTGCAGATCCTGTCTTTGAAACATTGCCAGGTTAGAACTGTGTTCACATTACCATCCAATAGCTTTTTGTAGCCATGTCTTAGCTTTGAAGGAAGGAATGCCACAGCCTGATGGACCCAAATACAGTGGGGCCAGTGGTGTGATGGCACTGCTAATGTATTTTATATCCAAAACTAGACAAAAAAAATATATATATGGTTGTATTACACCAATACTTATATACCACCTATTGGTGATCCAAAAATACAATTAATTTCCCATATAAAATGCCAATCTTTATTGTTTACTTGACTCACCTGGTTAAAACATAAGGGCTTTCTACCTATCCCGACATAGAGGAGTAATAAATTAGCAGTTTGCCACCTGACCTGGGTGACACAATGTTATACCTATAAGGGGAGATTTATCAAAACCTGCCTAGAGGAAAAGTTGCTGAATTGCCCATAGCAACCAATCCGATTTCTTTCGTTTTTAACAAGGCCTGTGCAAAATGAAAGAAGCGATCTGATTGGTTACCATGGGCAACTCAGCAACTTTTCCTTTGAGCAGGTTTTGATAAATCTCTCCCATAGTGTCTGTGCCTGCAGTGTAGGGATATCAAGTGTGGGGTAGATGCACTTCATATATTAAAGCCTAATTCACTCTGGACATCCTCAACATGTTTTGTCAAGAGGTACACCGGCCTGTGTACCTTTTGAGAGTAGAGGGTGTCGTGACGTGCCCCTCTGTGGTAGAGCTGGGGCTCTGTACAGACAATTGCGGGGGTGGCCACATCGCTCGGAAACCCGTAATAAGTCACGGATTATACTCTTAAAAATGTCTTAGGTTTAGTTAAATACAGAACATTCACTGAAGCGGTCACTCAAGTTTTTTTTTTTTTTTTCCAGGTAAAAACATGTCTTCAGCTGATACAGAAGATACTCTAAATAAAGAGGAATCCGAGACTGTGGAGCAGGCAACAGAAAAGAAAGTGAAAGATGATACTGCAAATGGAAGTGAAGGAGAAGATGAGGAGGAGGAGGAGGAAGAGGATGATGATGAAGAAGAGGATGATGATGATGAGAAAAAAGGTCTTTAAATTTGTGTAAACCAGCTCTTAACCCCTTACCGCATATGGATGTGGTGTGTGTGTGTGTGTGTGTATATATATATATATATATATATATATATGTCCCAAAATAATGCAGCACTACTTATCTAGTCCAACAAACAATGGTGGTGCCAGCGTCCAAAAAAAAGACTCGATCAAAGTCCTCCATAGACAGAAACCAAAAACAGGCGCAGCACTCCAAAAAACAGTGTGATTTAATATCTGATGTCAGCATTACAACGTTTCAACTCCTCCTGGAGCCATTTCCAAGCATGAATGCTTGGAAATGGCTCCAGGAGGAGTTGAAACGTTGTAATGCTGACATCAGATATTAAATCACACTGTTTTTTGGTGTGTGTGTGTGTGTGTGTATATCTATCTATCTATCTATCTATCTATCTATATCTATCTATCCATTGTAGCAGTGCCTTGCTGCAAATGGGTGTGTGTGTATATATATATATATATATATATATATATATATCTGTTTCCGGCGCTGCAACTAAGCTGGCAGAGACCGGCAGCAGTAACTATCTGCCGCATATTGCCATGCTCCTGCCACAACTGTCAGGAGCGGAGCTTTAATCCTGACAGTTAACCCCTTCAATTCTGTGGTCAGTGTGGCTGCAGCATCGATCAGGATGACAGAGGGAGGGAGCTCCCTCTGTTCTCCATTGGAATCCTGAGAAGCGATTGCGGTGTCCCAATGGTAACCATGGCAACCAGAGTCCTCAGAATGGCCTCTGGTTACCTGGCTACGGAAGCTTATTAGGCCTGTCGGTGTAAGGCTATGTTCACACGGACGTAAAATGTGCAGAGTGTCCGCATGAAAAACAGGTGCAAACATTCCGTACATTTGACTAATCCGTGGCCACTAGAACCACTCGGAAATGCATTGGCGTCTGAGTCAGCGCATTTCCGAACGAACATAGTGGTGACTGTTTCATTAAATGTGTGGAATATCTGCACATGTTTTTCGTGTGGACAAGCCGCACATTTTATGCCCGTGTAAACATAGCCTTACAGGCCTGATCCACTTCTGAAGCCAGGTAACTAGAGGCCATGGTTACCATCAAACAGCCTCTGGTTACCTGGCTACGGAAGCTGATCCACCAGGATCACTTCTGACACCCGTTGCGACTATGTATAAAGAACTGAACGCAACACATAATCAACTTCTTTTTCTTAATTTGCTCAGTGAATAATTTAAATCCACAGTTCCGTTTTCATAGTACAAAAAAATTGTAGTACAGGAAAATATATCACTTAAGGTGCACCTTCTCGGACATGCTAGACACTCTTCTTATAGCTGGAAATTTTCAGCCCATGGTCAGGGCCTCCTCCGGCCAAAGATCCTTCCTCTCACGAAGGGGAACAGAGTGGAGCTTGCATTGACACTGACTGATGACATTTCAGAGGACACGCCTCCTTTTTCAAGTATCCCTATCGTGCTCCCATCACCACATTAAATAGGAAAAACAATCTTGTGAGAACTCATTTCTAGGAACAAGAATAGTAAAGATAAAATCCTACGTTAATTAAAAGTAGATAAGATGATCTCTCCTACAGGTACAGTATACAGATCTATCCTCACAGGATTCATTTAAGCCATTGGGATTTACAGAATTTAATGTTTCAATCCAATATACCTCACGCTGTAACAATCTTCTTTTTACTTAATTCTCTGTCGATCCCTGCACTTCTTCTATGACCATCCATTTAAGTTCACTTATTCTATGTTTTTGTTCGATAAAATGTTCGTCCACTCCGGTCTCGCCATACTTATTGATTTCTTCAAATGTGTCCATTTTATCAGATGCTTTAGGCTAAGCTTCTACTTGTATTTTTGTCCTGCATTTTTTGGTTTGAAAAAAAGGCTGAAAAAACACCAGTGCAATTTCCTGCATCTGGCGTTTTTTCATTTGTGTGGAAATTACTACTACTACTACTACTCCCAGCATGGAACACACTGTTCCATGATTGGAGTAGTAGTACCTGTACTATTAGACATATCACCCGATGCGATCGTCCATAATATAGCAGAGAGCGGCTCTCTACAGCGCTCACATCTCTGCACTATACTCCGGCCGGATGGTTGTATCCAATCACAGCTCTCAGAGGGAAATATGAATGAGTGATGTTCTATTCATATCACTGGCCGGAGTATAGTGCAGAGATGTGAGCGCTGTATAGAGCTGCTCAGCATCTCTGCAATACATAGGACGATCACAGCGGAGTGATCGTCCTATGTATTGCAGGAGTGATACCTGCTGTGATCTGTCCTTAACTGCAGGTACTACTATTCCCATCATGGAGCATGCTCTGCTCCATGTTGGGAGCTGTAGTACCTGCAGCTAAGGAAAGATCACAGGTAGAGATGAGCGAACTTACAGTAAATTCGATTCGTCACAAACTTCTCGGCTCGGCAGTTGATGACTTATCCTGCGTAAATTAGTTCAGCCTTCAGGTGCTCCGGTGCGCTGGAAAAGGTGGATACATTCCTAGGAAAGAGTCTCCTAGGACTGTATCCACCTTTTCCAGCCCATCGGAGCACCTGAAAGCTGAACTAATTTATGCAGGAAAAGTCATCAACTGCCGAGCCGAGAAGTTCGTGACGAATCAAATTTACTGTAAGTTCGCTCATCTCTAATCACAGCATATGCCACTCCTCCTCCTGTATAATGTATAGATGCAGCCGGCCGCTCTTCTATGGTCCCCTGCACTGACGTGTGTGTGTGTGTGTGTGTCTCTGCGGGAAATATGAATAGGTTTGTATATATACGGCAGTGCAGGGGACCATAGAAGAGCGGCTGGCCACATGTATACATTATACAGAAGTATTGCAACGTAACCTGGGGCGATCTGTCAATTAGTACAGGTATTACTACTCCCATCATGGAACAGTGTGTTCCATGCTGGGAGTAGTAGTACCACCTAAAAAATAAAGAATAAAAAGTGAAAAACACACACACTACATTTATTATTGTCGTCTAAATTTTTTGTGCCCTGCCTGCCCACATAAATTGATCCATGTTTAAAAATTAATAAAAATTTGGTTATAGATAAATTTCGTTAAATACAATTTTTTCCATCACTACTGTATCTATTTTAAATTTTTTAATGGTACCCTACGAAATAAGAACCGCCTGAAAAAGCGCCAAAGTTAAAACCCACATGCCGTTCTATGGGACAAAATCGCCATGATTTCAGGGGAAAAAAGCCAGTTGCTCAACATGCTGCAATTTTGCAAAACCGCCAAGGTGTTGAAAAACGCAAAAAAAGGGAGAAAACGCCAAAATAATAAAAAAATAAAATAAATAAAAGCCCAGTGGAAAAAGAATTTTGCGATTTATTATTGATCTACAGCTAACATCTGGCCGCAGCTTTTTTTGGCCAAAAAAAGCCATGCGGCAGAATTGGCCTTTTTCTTGAAATTCCCCCCCCCCCCCCCCCCAAAAAAAAACACAAGTAGAAACTTGGCCTCAGCGAGTGCGTTCCGGATTACTGAGCGATGCTCTCCAATCCGGCATTTAACACAGCGCATTGTTTAGCCTACATAAATCTCCTGCCACAACGGCATTTTAATATGTAAACTACCGTATTTATCGGGGTATACCACGCACCGGCCTATAACACGCACCCTCATTTTACCACGGATATTTGGGTAAAAAAAGTTTTTTACCCAAATATCCATGAAAAAATGAGGGTGCGTGTGTGCGCATGTATACCCCGATACACCCCCAGGAAAGGCAGGGGGAGAGAGGCCGTCGCTGCCCGCTTCTCTCCCCCTGCCTTTCCTGGGGTCTAGAGCGCTGCTGTCGGCCCTTTTCACCCCCTGGTTATCGGCGCCGCTGCCCGTTCTGTCCCCCTGACTATCAGTGCCGGCGCCGATAGCCAGGGGGAGAGAAGCGGCGCCGACAGCCAGGGGGAGAGAAGGGGCAGCGGCACCCATTGCCAGCGCCGCTGCCCCGTTGCCTCCCCCCATCCCCGGTGGCATAATTACCTGAGTCCGGTCCGCGCTGCTCCAGGCCTCCGTCGTGCGTCCCAAGCGTCGTTGCTATGCACGGCGCGGCGCTCTGACGTCATGCGCCGCGCCGTTCAGCGCATAGCAATGACGCCGGGGACGCACAACGGAGGCCTGGAGCAGCGGAGCAGCGCGGACCGGACTCAGGTAATTATGCCACCGGGGATGGGGGGAGGCAACAGGGCAGCGGCGCCGGCAATGGGTGCCGCTGCCCCTTCTCTCCCCCTGGCTGTCGGCGCCGCTTCTCTCACCCTGGCTATCGGCGCCGGCACCGATAGTCAGGGGGACAGAACGGGCAGCGGCGCCGATAACCAGGGGGTGAAAAGGGCCGACAGCAGCGCTCTAGACCCCAGGAAAGGCAGGGGGAGAGAAGCGGGCAGCGACGGCCTCTCTCCCCCTGCCTTTCCTGGGGGTGTATCGGCGTATAACACGCACACAGACTTTAGGCTAAAAATTTTAGCCTAAAAAGTGCGTGTTATACGCCGATAAATACGGTACTTGTTTCGTCTCACAATGGTACCAACCACTAATGGGGAACCTAATCCCATATAGTGGGTGCACAATGTGATCACTTTTTATAATGCAGAAACAATTAGAACTAGAACATACAAGCATGCGTGCCCTTGTTTTTTAGATTTCAAAAACATTTGTTTAGATTTTCTTTTTTCTAATATCTGCTCTTACCAAACTATTGGCTAATTTACCTTTCGAGGAATCTTCCCAAACATTTTGCCGAACTTCGGGTCTGCTTTAAGTAGACCCCAAAGTTGTTTCAGTGTTTTTAATCAATTGGGCATGTTTGTCATATGTACTCAAATACACCAAATAATCATAATTTATTTTTTTTTTTTCCCTTTTCCTTTTTTCTCTCTCAATTGTTCTCTCGGGATTTTTTTGTACCTCCTCTCCTACTTTTCTCACTTTGTTTTCTTTATATCCTCTCTTGACAACTTTTTTAACCTCTTCAGGACATAGGGCGTATGGATACGCCCTGCATTCCGAGTCCTTAAGGACCGAGGGCGTATCTATACGCCCGTGGGAAATCCGGCCCCCACCGCTAGCCGGTTGGGGACCAGAGCCGGATGCCTGCTGAAATCGTTCAGCAGGCATCCCGGCATATCGCCCAGGGGGGTCATTATGTCCCCCCATGTCGGCGATCGCAGCACATCGCTCATCAATTCAGATGAGCGATGCGCTGCAATTCCGTTCCCCGCCGCTCGCCGGGCGGGGATCGGAGCCGGATGTCTGCTGATTTCTATCAGCAGACATCCCGGCAGTGTGCCGGAGGAGGTCCGGAGGACCTCCTATACCGGCGATCGCTGCAGGACGCCGGTAACTACTAACCGGCGTTCTGCAGCGGTTCCGGGTCCTCAGGGTCACGTGTGACCCTGTGACCTGGATATAGATGGTGACTGGTGGTGTAGTATACACCACCAATCACCATCCTTGCTGTACTGGGGGCTGGCATTGTGGCCACCCCCTCAGTACAGTTGTGATTGGGTGGCCAAAGTGGCCACACCAATCACAATGTAATGGGAGGGGATGGTGGGGGCTAGGAGCACGTTGCTTCGTTCTGCCCGCCATTCCACTCAGATCTGGTGTGCAGGACGGAGCCCCGTGCTGCTCACCATCCCCTCAGTAAAAAAAAAGTGCCCCTTGCCCCCTTTCTGTGGCCCCTTGGCACAGAAATCCCCAGGGATAGCTTTAGATTTAGGTAGGGACAGGTTAGGGTTAAAAAAAAAAGTATTTTTTTATTTATTTTTTTTTTAATTTTTTTTCGGCGTACCTCAGTGGGTGTCCGTGGGTCCGTAGCACCTTTAGCTGCGTGACCCCGGCCCTCCTGGGTCGCCGCGGTCTGCCCCCAGCCTTTTTTTTTTTTTTCTTTTTTCCCTAAGCGTGTGTGCGGACCCTCTTAGTTATAAAAGAGCGGTCCGCCACCATTTGTTAAAGCCCACCCGCCGCTGATCAGTCCCGTAGTACTGATCAGTGTTTTTTTTTTGTGGTGACGACGCTTTTTTACGTGTTTTCTAGCGCTTTTTTTGCACCCATAGGCGGTCCGTGCCACCAGTAGCAGGTGTGTACTGTGTGGCCGGACCTTACCTGTGTGTGCGGCGTGCCTCACCGCTGTCAGTGATGTATCACTGATGATCGTTTTTTTTTTTGTGGTAAAGGCACTTTTTTCGGTTAACGCGTATTTTTATTTTTTTTTGCACCCATTGGCGTTCCGTGCCACCAGTAGCAGGCGTGTACTGTGTGGACGGACCAAACCTGTGTGTGCAGCCTGTCCCACCGCTGTCAGTGATTTATCACTGATCAGCGTTTTTTTTTTTTTTTTTTTTTTGTTCAGGCGGGTGCATTTTTTTCCGGGTTAAGCGTTTTTTTATTTTATTTTTCGGGTTTTTTGTGTGGGGGTCTGAGTACAAGCCACCAGCCACTGTTCTGGGCTGAGTGGCCGGACCCCCCTCTGACTTCTGCGCCCCCTGCCGCCACAAGCGCTAATCAGTGCGCACACCACTGATTAGATAAACGCTTATTTTTTTGCGCAGGGTTTTTTTTGCGCTAGAAGTCCCCCTTATTTTTTTTTTAAAAGTCCCCTTTTTATTTTATATTTTTTTCTGTTAGGGCGGGTTAGGTTAGGTTAGGGCGGGTTAGGGAGGTAGTATCGCACCACACCACACGCAGCACACACACCAATAAAGTTTCCCCCCCCCACACACACACCCCCGTATCCCCATTAGAGTAGGGAAATGGCCCGCAGAGCATTTTCGGCGGAGGAGGCATATGCCATAATTGCCTCCGACACCGAGAGCGGCTCAGAGGACGATGAAGACCCCACCTTCCTTATTTCATCGTCCTCCTTATCATCTAGTTCAGATGATGAGCCACCAAGGCGGCGGAGCCGCAAACCTCCTCTGCCCTTGACCCTGTGCCCCATGCTAGTATGAGTCCCCCTGGTGCTCACACTAGTGAAGCCCCCCTGCCAAGGTCACTGGTACCTCGTACTGGAGAACTTGACTGGGCTGAGCCAGTGGACCACGAGCCCGTGATTCCTGAGTTTGTTGGCGACTCAGGAATCAAGATTAACATCGCCGGGTTCACTGAAAAGGACTTTTTCGGTCATTTTTTTCAGTGACGACTTTGTTAATCTAATGGTTACACAGACGAATCTGTACGCCCAACAGTTCGTCGCCGCTAACCCGGGCTCACTTTTAGCTAGACCCGGCGGCTGGACTCGAGTCGATGCAGCCGAAATGAGGACCTTTTGGGGCCTCGTGCTGCATATGGGTCTAGTTAAAAAACCCAGTGTCAGGCAATATTGGAGTGGAAGGGAGGTCGCTATTGATGAGTCGCTCATCAGCTTTAAGGGGAGACTCAGCTTCCGGCAATACATCCCTACCAAGCGAGCGCGGTATGGCGTGAAGATATATAAACTTTGCGAGAGTACCTCCGGGTACACTTGCAAGTTTATGGTGTATGAGGGACGAGATTCCTGCATTGAACCCCCAGATTGTTCCCCCACTCTGGGTGTTAGCGGGAAAATCGTTTGGGGCCTTTTGCACCCATTGCTAGATAAAGGTTATCACCTTTACGTGGATAACTTTTATACTAGTATCCCTCTCTTCACATCCCTCGCCGCCAGATCCACGCTCGCTTGTGGGACAGTCCGGAAGAATCAAAGAGGCCTTCCTTCCTATCCCCCGGGGTGAGTCCCGTGCCTTTTCCCATGAGAACCTGTTGTTGGTCCGGTATAAGGACAAGAGGGATGTCCTTATGCTCACCACAATTCATGGGAATAGCAGCACTCCTGTCCCTGTGCGAGGTACCGTGGGACCGGTCCTCAAGCCCGATTGTATTCTAGACTACAATCGGTATATGGGGGGAGTTGATCTTTCTGATCAAGTCCTCAAGCCATATAATGCCATGCGGAAAACAAAGATATGGTACAAAAAAGTTGCGGTCTACATGATACAGGTTGCCATGTACAACTCTTTTGTACTGTACAAGAACGCTGGCAACACAGGGACATACCTGGAGTTCCAAGAGGAAGTTCTAAAGGCCCTCATCTATGGTGACCGCCAAAAAGCGGGTCAGAGCACCTCTGGAACTTCAGGTCCCTGGATCGAAATGCAGAGTATGTCGCAAGAGGGGGATTCGGAAGGACACCACCACTCAATGCGACACTTGCCCCGATCATCCGGACCTCTGCATAGGCTGCTTCAGGGAGTATCACACTTCCATGGAGTACTAAATTTTCCGTCATTTGCCCTTATTTTCATTACCCACAATTCGACTCCAATGTACCAGTCCAGGGTACATTGTCTTCCAAATCTTCCAAAAAAAATAAAAAATTACAAAAAAAAAACCTTTTTCTGCATACCCCCAATATCTTTTTTTTTTTTTTTTTTTTTTTTTTTTTTCTCTTCCCCCTAAAAAATGGGTCATGGGACACAGAGTCAACAGCATTGGAGGTTTGCAGTTGCCTCAAATGCGCAACGCTCTCTCTCCCCACCTGACCGGGTTGCACATTTGAGGTAACAGAATAGGGACGGCCCCACACATCCCCTTCCCAGAATGATGATTCAGAGTATAGGGTTTGGGGCGGGCATCCTTTTTACTTTTGGCTGTACTCTGGGTCATCATTCTGGGAAAATAATTGGCATATCAGTTCTAAAATTGCAATTTTCTTCCCCCCCCCCATAGTACTCTTTATCCATTCCTGGAAAATAAATGAAGGGAACACCCGTCTGTTCCAAATCTCCACTTCACCCTATACACCTTCCCTAGGGGGTGTACTGTTTGTAATAATCTCACATGTGGGTGTTCCTTTCTTGTATTTTCCTCTGAATGTATGTAACTGTTAGGTCCGTAACAAACATCTGCCTCAAATGTGAAGAGTTCTCGCTGAGCTCTGTCGTATTTCCAGGCGACAATTCGGAGTCACATGTTAGTTGTTCCCAGAAAGATGAAGCAGAGCATAGGTTGAAAATTGCAATTTTCAAAAGCTACCCATCATCCATTCCTGGAAAATAAATATAGGAAACACCTGTGCATTAGATATGTCCTCTTTACCCCTATACCCATTCCTCAGGGCGGGTACTTTCTGTAATAGTGTCACATGTGGGTGCTTCATTTTTGTATTTTCCTCGGAATGTATGTAACCGTCAGCTACTGATATGCCATAGGCCACAAATACAAAGTGACCTCTATGACTTCTGAGCCTTGTTGTGCGCCCGTCCAGCACGTTACCCCATATGTGGATGTATTTCCATAGTCAGGAGAAAAAGCCCTCCAAAATGTGTAACCCAATTCCTCATATTACCCCTTGTGAAAATGTTAATTGGGTAACCCCAGCATTTTAGTGTAAAAAAATCTAATTTTTCAATTTAGGCCCACTTTTCAAAAAACCTGTGAGGTGTTATTTCCCACTGTACCCCTTGTTATGTTCATTGAGGGGTGTAGTTTGTAAAATGGTGTCACAAAAGTTTTTTTTTTTTTTTTTTTTTTTTTTTTTTTTTTGCTGTTGGGGGCTTTATAAATGCACATGACCCCCAACTTCAATTTCAACAAAATTTTCACTCCTTCCATTCTGAGCATTGCAGTGTGTCCACAGAGCAATTTACATCCACATATGGGGTATTTTTTTTCTCAGACGAAGTTGTTCTACAAATTTTGGGGGCCTTTTGCCCTATTACCCAATGTGAAAATGAAACATTTGGGGTAAAACTATCAATATAGTGCAAAAAAAAATCAAATTTTTCACTTTTATGGCCCACTGTTCAAAAAACCTGTGAGGTGTAAGAACTCACTGTAACACTGTTACGTTCCCCGAGGGGTCTAGTTTCCAAAATGTAATGCCATGTGTTTTTTTTGCTGTCCTGGCACCACAGGGGCTTCCTAAATGAGGCATGCCCCCAGAGCAAAATTTGCTTCCAAAAAGCCAAAATGTGACTCCTTCTCTTCTGAGACCTGTAGTGCGCCAACAGAGCACTTTTTACCCCCATATGGGGTGTTTTCTGAATCGGGAGAAATTGGGCTTCAAATTTTGGGGGGTATTTTCTGCTATTACCCTTTTCAAAAATGTAAAATTTTTGGGAAAACAAGCATTTTAGGTAAATTTTTTTTTGTTTTTTTACATTTGCAAAAGTCATGAAACCCCTGTGGGGTATTAAGGTTCACTTTACCCCTTGTTATGTTCCCCAAGGGGTCTAGTTTCCAAAATGGTATGCCATGTGTTTTTTTTTTTTTTTTTTTTGCTGGTTTGACACCCTAGGGGCTTCCTAAAAGTGACAAAAACCATTTCAGAAAAATGTTCTCTCCAAAATCCCCTTGTCGCTCCTTCGCTTCTGAGCCCTCTACTGCGCCCGCCGAACAATTAACATTTACATATGAGGTATGTGCTTACTCGAGAGAAATTGGGCTACAAATACAAGTAAAAATTTTCTCCTTTTACCTCTTGCAAAAATTCAAAAATTGGGTCTACAAGAAAATGCGAGTGTAACAAATGAAGATTTTGAATTTTCTCGTTCAGTTTGCTGCTATTCCTGTGAAACACCTAAAGGGTTAAAACACTGACTGAATGTCATTTTGAATACTTTGGGGGCTGTAGTTTTTATAATGGGGTCTTTTATGGGGTATTTCTAATATGAAGACCCTTCAAATCCACTTCAAACCTGAACTGGTCCCTGAAAAATAGCGAGTTTGAAAATTTTGTGAAAAATTGGAAAATTGCTGCTGAACTTTGAAGCCCTCTGGTGTCTTCCAAAAGTAAAAACTCATCAATTTTATGATGCAAACATAAAGTAGGCATATTGTATATGTGAATAATAAAAAAAAAAATATTTGGAATATCCATTTTCCTTACAAGCAGAGAGCTTCAAAGTTTGAAAAATGCCAAATTTTCTATTTTTTTCATGAAATTTTGGGATTTTTCACCAAGAAAGGATGCAAGTTACCACAAAATTTTACCACTGTGTTAAAGTAGAATATGTCACGAAAAAACAGTCTCGGAATCAGAATGACAACTAAAAGCATTCCAGAGTTATTAATGTTTAAAGTGACAGTGGTCAGATGTTCAAAAAACGCTCCGGTCCTTAAGGCCAAAATGGGCTTGGTCCTGAAGGGGTTAATCAGCATTTCTTTGTTTTTGATATACTCTTCTTCTGAGCTGCATATTCTCCTGACCCTTATAAACTGACTCTTGTGAATCCCTTTAAATGTTTGTGGTGCATGGCAGCTTTTTCTAGACAGCAAATTATTTCTATCTGCCTCTTTTTATTTTTTTTATTTTTTTTATAAAGAGTAGACACAAGTCTCGTCCCCTCCTTTATAAACTTCCACATCTAAAACCTAATTTTTGAATTATCAAGTGTGGCATCTTTACACAATTCTTCTTTCACTGCCATTAGCCCCTCATTTGTCTGGATATTCGTATATAAGCTTTTTATATCTAATGCACATAACCACATGGTTTCAGTAACTTGAACGTCCTCTATGCCATCCAAAAATTCATTTGTATCACGTAGACAGTTCTTCAGACTAGGGATCGACCGATATCGTTTTTTTTAGGGCCGATAGCCGATAACTTATACCGATATTCCGGTATAAGTTATCGGCTATTTAACCCCCTGCGACACCGCTGCAGATCATTGATTTAAAGCGGGCGCTTTAAATCAATGATCTGCAGTTGCTTTTGCGGGGCCATAGGCCGCCGCCGCCACCACCCGCTTCTCTCCCCTACCTGCCAGGGTGCTCCGGGCCATCCATCCATCGTTCCTGTAGTGTCCGGGGGCGTTCCAGGTGGAGGGTGGTCCGGTCCGGGCTGTCCTTCTTCTCCGGCGGTCATCTTCTCCACTCCGGGCAGGCTCCGGCCTAGTACGCTGCATAGACGTCGCTGCGCAGTGTCGCCCGTGCGCAGCGACGCACCCGACGTCACGGCGTAGCGGCGTCTATGCAGCGTACTAGGCCGGAGCCTGCCCGGAGTGGAGAAGATGACCGCCGGAGAAGAAGGACAGCCCGGACCGGACCACCCTCCACCTGGAACGCCCCCGGACACTACATGAAGGAAGGATGGCCTGGACCACCCCCATTACGGGTAAGTTTAATTTTTTTTATTCACTCGGAGGGTGGGGGAGGGGCCCGACCGGTATAGCGGTATGGGGAAAAATCCATACCGGTATACCGCCTAGCATCACGGTGGGGGGTGCGGCGGGTCGAGGGGGTGGCGGTCGCGGTGCAGGGGGGCGGGGCAT
The DNA here is from genome assembly GCF_029499605.1 of Hyla sarda. NCBI lineage: Eukaryota > Metazoa > Chordata > Amphibia > Anura > Hylidae > Hyla > Hyla sarda. The sequence continues at coordinate 227,866,174 of NC_079193.1, read as the reverse complement.
TATCGGCTTATCGGCAAGATAATTGCCGATATCGATAATGCCCAAAATCGTGATTATAGGCCGATAATATCGGCCATACCGATAATCGGTCGATCACTACTTCAGACATTGCACATTTTTCTGCAAAAAACTATCAACATATACCGCCAGTGGATAAAGAATGGAGTCTACCCGGGGGAGACTCCATATCTTTATGGACCTTGGGCAGCAAATACATAATGGGCGAACATGGGTATTATTGATGCAAATATACATTGTGCATTGATTAATAATTACCCATCTCTAAAGCTTCTTCAAGCTAATTCTGAATATAGAAGTAGGATCCCCTTAACTTTCTATTTACTTTCTCTTCCTGCAGTTTTTTGAGCCATATATATATATATATATATATAATATGCACACATTTGTTTGTCCCATAAAACTGACTCCCCCTCTCCCTTTATCTGCTTTCTTTATTACTACCCGATCTTCTTTAATTAGATATTGTAAGAGCTCTTTGTTTCTAAAAGTGTTAAATTAGAGGGAGATATAGAACTTACTTTATCCAATTTCTCATTTATTACAGCTTTCTGGAAGCTTTCCATTAGTGGGCAGTTCACATTGGAATCAAACTGACTGCGTTCTCTCAGAGACAGAGGAATTTAATTCGATATATCTCTTCCTGTTTTATTCACATTGTAGAAAAACATCTTCAACCTTATACTTCTACAAAATTTAAAAAATTTAATTTTTAAGTCAAATTTATCAAGTTCATACGTAGGAACAAATCCTAACCCTTTATTAACCCCTTAAGGACACATGACGTTCTCATACGTCTCCATTTCCGAGTCCTTAAGGACACATAACGTATGAGAACGTCATGTGTTTTACCGGCCCCCCGCAACCATCTGGAGCGGAGCCGGTGCCCGATGCCTGCTGAAATCGTTCAGCAGGCATCGGGGCATATCGCCCAGGGGGGTCATTATGACCCCCCATGTCGGCGATGGCCGCAGATCGCTGGACAATTCAGTACAGCGATCTGCGGCGGATTCCGGGTCAATGGGGTCTCCAGTGACCCGATGACCCGGAATTACTGGCTGATCGGGGCCGTCAGAGACGGCCCCGAACAGCCAGACCCAGCAGGGTTGAGGTGGCACTGGTGCCACCTCACGATCGCCCTGATTCGTCGGCCGGTAATCCAATCAGGGCGCCTGCTGCGGATGTCACTCCCGCAACCCGCTCCGCCCCTCTTCCGGAGGACGTGAGCGGGTGCAGGACGTGCACCCCAGGTGCTGGGGACCCCGATCCCCGGCGTCAATGTTGGGATCGGGGCCCCAGGAGCAGCGGCGGCGACGACGAGGGGCTGACCTGTGTGGCGAGGATCGTTGGAGGTGAGTGACAGCCTCCTGCTGTTGCTTAGCAACAGCTCCCAGCATGCAAAAAGGGCATGCTGGGAGCTGTAGTTATGCAACAGCAGGAGGCAGACCACCACAACTCCCAGCATTCCCTTATGGGCATGCTGGGACTTGTAGTTTTGCAACAGCTGGAGGTACATTCTTTCTATGGAAAAGTGTACCTTCAGCTGTTGTATAACTACAACTCCCAGCTTGCACAATCAGCTAAAGTGCATGCTGGGAGTTGTAGTGGTGCATCTGGTGGTTGCATAACTACAACTCCCAGCATGCCCGTTGGCTGTCGGTGACTGCTGAGAGTTGTAGTTTTGCAACAGCTGAAGGCACACTGAGTTAAGTAGCAAACCAGTGTGTCTCCAGCTGTTGCATAACTACAATCCCCAGCCAAAGTAGTATGCCTCCAGCTGTTGCATAACTACAACACCCAGCATGCCCTTCCGCTGTCCTTACATGCTGGGGGTTGTAGCTTTTGCAACAGCTGAAGGCACACTGGTTGCAAAACACTGGGTTTGTTACCAAACTCTGTGTTTCACAACCAGTGTGCCTCCAGCTGTTGCAAAACTACAACTCCCAGCATGCACTGATAGACCGTACATGCTGGGAGTTGTAGTTTTGCAACAGCTGGATGTTCCCCCCCCCCCCCCCAATGTGAATGTACAGGGTACACTCACATGGGCGGAGGATTACAGTAAGTATCCGGCTGCAAGTTTGAGGTGCGGCAAAATTTCTGCCGCAGCTCAAACTGCCAGCGAGAAACTACTGTGAACCCCCCCGCCCGTGCGACTGTACCCTAAAAACACTACACTAACACACAATAAAATAAAAAGTAAAAAACACTACATATACACATACCCCTATACAGCCCCCCTCCCCAATAAAAATGAAAAACGTCTGGTACGCCACTGTTTCCAAAACGGAGCCTCCAGCTGTTGCAAAACAACTACTCCCAGTATTGCCAGATAGCCATTGCCTGTCTAGGCATGCTGGGAGTTTTACAACAGCTGGAGGCACCCTGTTTGGGAATCACTGGCGTAGAATATCCCTATGTCCACCCCTATGCAAGTCCCTAATTTAGGCCTCAAATGCGCATGGCGCTCTCACTTTGGAGCCCTGTCGTATTTCAAGGCAACAGTTTAGGGCCACATATGGGGTATCGCCGTACTCGGGAGAAATTGCCTAACAAATTTTGGGGGGTATTTTCTGCTATTACCCTTTTAAAAAATGTAAAATTTTTGGGGAAACAAGCATTTTAGGTAAAAAAAAAATATCTTCTTTTACATATGCAAAAGTCGTGAAACACCTGTAGGGTATTAAGGTTCAAATTACCCCTTGTTACGTTCCCCGAGGGGGTCTAGTTTCCAAAATGGTATGCCATGTGTTTTTTTTTTTTGCTGTCCTGGCACCATAGGGGCTTCCTAAATGCGGCATGCCCCCAGAGCAAAATTCGCTTTCAAAAAGCCAAATGTGACTCCTTCTCTTCTGAGACCTGTAGTGCGCCAGCAGAGCACTTTTCACCCCCATATGGGGTGTTTTCTGAATCGGGAGAAATTGGGCTTCAAATTTTGGGGGGTATTTTCTGCTATTACCCTTTTTAAAATTGTAAAATTTTTGGGAAACCAAGCATTTTAGGTTAAAAAAAATATATATATTTTTTACATATGCAAAAGTCGTGAATCACCTGTGGGGTATTAAGGTTCACTTTACCCCTTGTTATGTTCCCCGAGGGGTCTAGTTTCCAAAATGGTATGCCATGTGGTTTTTTTTTTTGCTGTCCTGGCACCATAGGGGCTTCCTAAATGCGGCATGCCCCCCAAAAACCATTTGTCGCTCCTTCCCTTCTGAGCCCTCTACTGCGCCCGCCGAACAATTAACATAGACATATGAGGTATGTGCTTACTCGAGAGAAATTGGGTTTCAAGTACAAGTAAAAATTTTCTCCTTTTTACCCCTTGCAAAAATTCAAAAATTGGGTCTACAAGAACATGCGAGTGTAAAAAAATTAAGATTTTGAATTTTCTCCTTCACTTTGCTGCTATTCCTGTGAAACACCTAAAGGGTTAATACACTTACTGAATGTCATTTTGAATACTTTGGGGGGTGTAGTTTTTATAATGGGGTCTTTTATGGGGTATTTCTAATATGAAGACCCTTCAAATCCACTTCAAAACTGAGCTGGTCCCTGAAAAATAGTGAGTTTGAAAATTTTGTGAAAAATTTCAAAATTGCTGCTGAACTTTGAAGCCCTCTGGTGTCTTCCAAAAGTAAAAACTCATAAATTTTATGATGCAAACATAAAGTAGACATATTGTATATGTGAACCCAAAAAAAATTGCTTTTAAGGAAAATGGATATTCAAAATATGAGAGCTTCAAAGTTAGAAAAATGCAAAATTTTCATTTTTTTCATCAAATTTTGGGATTTTTCACCAAGAAAGGATGCAAGTTACCATAAAATTTTACCACTAAGTTAAAGTAGAATATGTCACGAAAAAACAATCTCTGAATCAGAATGATAACTAAAAGCATTCCAGAGTTATTAATGTTTAAAGTGACAGTGGTCAGAATTGCAAAAAACGCTCCGGTCCTTAAGGTATAAAATGGCCTGGTCCTTAAGGGGTCAATTACCTCTATTTGGCTTTTAGATAATTCTATTGTAGATATATTAACTATGAGTTCACCTCCATGAGCTCCTGTTTCTTTTTTGCAATCCTTGTTTTCCTTTCTACTACTACTTGGACCTGACCTTTATTTTTATTTTTTTCTCTGATTTTCCTTTTTGATACACTCCTAAAAAATCTTTCTTATTCCTCTGTCCTTGTGTAGGTTGGTTCTTATCGACCGAGCTGGTCTCTCTTTCAGATGTATAGTTGTCACTTGATGATATTCTGGAGCTACTAGGTTGATTTTTTTTTTTTTTATATATATTTTTTTTATATATATTTATATATTTTTCTTCCTCCTCTCCCTTCTGGCTTTGCGTCTTTCCTCAGCTCATGTGTATACATGACCCAGTTGGTAGTCTCGAGTGTCTCTTTCGAATTTATTTAATTTAGTTTGCAAAATTAGCCCCTTAAGGACCAGGCCATTTTACACCTTAAGGACGCAGGACGTAAATGTACGTCCTGGTGCGGTGGTACTTAACGCACCAGGACATACATTTACGTTCTGTGCATAACCGCGGGCATCAGTGCGATGCCCGTGTCATGTGCGGCTGATCCCGGCTGCTGATCGCAGCCAGGGACCTGCCGGCAATGGTCGACGCTCGCGGCCGTCCGCCATTAACCCCTCAGGTGCCGGGATCAATACAGATCCCGGCATCTGCGGCAGTACGCAATTTCAATGAATAATCGGATCGCCCGCAGCGCTGCTGCGGGGATCCGATCATTCAGAGCGCCGCACGGAGGTCCCCTCACCTTCCGGCTCCCGGCGTCTTCTGCTCTGGTCTGAGATCGAGCAGACCAGAGCAGAAGATGACCGATAATACTGATCTGTTCTATGTCCTATACATAGAACAGATCAGTATTAGCAATCATGGTATTGCTATGAATAGTCCCCCTATGGGCACTATTCAAGTGTAAAAAAAAAAAGTGAAAAATCCCCTCCCCCCAATAAAGTAAAACGTTAGTTTTTTCCTATTTTACCCCCAAAAAGCGTAAAAAATAAATTTTATAGACATATTTGGTATCGCCGCGTGCGTAAATGTCCGAACTATTAAAATAAAATAATGATCCCGTACGGTGAACGGCGTGAACGTAAAAAAAAAGTCCAAAATTGCTACTTTTTTAATACATTTTATTAAAAAAATTTATAAAAAATGTATTAAGTTTTTTATATGTAACATAGTGGTAAAATTTTATGGTAACTTGTATCCTTTCTTGGTGAAAAATCACCAAATTTGATGAAAAAAATGAAAATTTTGCATTTTTCTAACTTTGAAGCTCTCTGCTTGTAAGGAAAATGGATATTCAAAATAAAAGAAACTTTTGGTTCATATATACAATATGTCTACTTTATGTTTGCATCATAAAATTTATGAGTTTTTACTTTTGGAAGACACCAGAGAGCTTCAAAGTTCAGCAGCAATTTTGAATTTTTTCACAAAATATTTTTTTTCACATATTAGAAATACCCCATAAAAGACCCCATTATAAAAACTACACCCCCAAAGTATTCAAAATGACATTCAGTAAGTGTATTAACCCTTTAGGTGTTTCACAGGAATAGCAGCAAAGTGAAGGAGAAAATTCTAAATCTTCATTTTTTTACACTCGCATGTTCTTGTAGACCCAATTTTTGAATTTGCAAGGGGTAAAAAGGAGAAAATTTTTACTTGTATTTGAAACCCAATTTCTCTCGAGTAAGCACATACCTCATATGTCTATGTTAATTGTTCGGCGGGCGCAGTAGAGGGCTCAGAAGGGAAGGAGTGACAAATGGTTTTTGGGGGGCATGTCACCTATGGTGCCAGGACAGCAAAAAAAAAAACACATGGCATACCATTTTGGAAACTAGACCCCTCGGGGAACGTAACAAGGGGTAAAGTGAACCTTAATACCCCACAGGTGATTCACGACTTTCGCATATGTTAAAAAAAAAAAAAAAAAAAAAATTTAACATTTTTAAAAAGGATAATAGCAGAAAATATCCCCCAAAATTTGTAACACAATTTCTCCCGAGTACGACGATACCCCGTATGTGACCCTAAACTGTTGCCTTGAAAGACGACAGGGCTCCAAAGTGAGAGTGCCATGCGCATTTGAGGCCTAAATTAGGGACTTGCTTAGGGGTGGACATAGGGGTATTCTACGCCAGTGATTCCCAAACAGGGTGCCTCCAGCTGTTGTAAAACTCCCTGCATGCCTAAACAGTCAGTGGCTATCTGGCAATACTGGGAGTAGTTGTATTGCAACAGCTGGAGGCTCCGTTTTGGAAACAGTGGCGTACCAGACGTTTTTCATTTTTATTGGGGAGGGGGGCTGTGTAGGGGTATGTGTATATGTAGTGTTTTTTACTTTTTATTTTATTTTTTTGTTAGTGTAGTGTTTTTAGGGTACGGTCGCACGGGCGGGGGTTCACAGTAGTTTCTCGCTTGCAGTTTGAGCTGCGGCAGAAAATTTGCCGCACCTCAAACTTGCAGCCGGATACTTACTGTAAACCTCCGCCCATGTGAGTGTACCCTGTACATTCACATTGGGGGGGAGAAACATCCAGCTGTTGCAAAACTACAACTCCCAGCATGTACGGTCTATCAGTGCATGCTGGGAGTTGTAGTTTTGCAACAGCTGGAGGCACACTGGTTGTGAAACACCGAGTTTGGTAACAAACTCAGTGTTTTGCAACCAGTGTGCCTTCAGCTGTTGCAAAAGCTACAACCCCCAGCACGTACAGACAGTGGAAGGGCATGCTGGGTCTTGTAGTTAGGCAACAGCTGGAGGCATACTACTTTGGCTGGGGATTGTAGTTATTAGGGGTGTGAATCGCCAATAATTTGGCGATTCGATTCGAATCGCGATACCAGGGTGGCGATTCGATATATCGCGATATTCCCTATTAAAAGCTTGGGAAAACTTATTCTAGCTGAGAAAGAACAAGATCCCGCGAGAGTTGTCCTGTGAGTGCGTACGTTCTCCTTCCTGTTTGTTCTGAGTCTGTAGTCTCGCGGTAGCAGCCTGCGAGTGGGACAGAGCAGATAACAGGTACACTGCTAACTAGTGGTCAGGAGTTTAAGTGTTATAAAAAAAATTAGACAGACAAATAGGACTGTGACTCAGTGAGTGAAAAACAGTAAATGTTAATTATAATAATTTATTAAAAAAATCGATTCTTAGAATTTTAAAATCGATTCAGTATTGCGGAACAAAAAATCGCGATAATCGCGCGAATCGATTTTTTTTCTTACATCCCTAGTAATTATGCAAGACACACTGGTTTGCTACTTAACTGTGTGCCTTCAGCTGTTGCAAAACTACAACTCTCAGAAGTCACCGACGGCCAACAAACGTGCTGGGAGTTGTAGTTATGCAACCAGCAGATGCACCACTACAACTCCCAGCATGCACTTTAGCTGATTGTGCAAGCTGGGAGTTGTAGTTATAAAACAGCTGAAGGTACACTCTTCCATAGAAAAAATGTGTCTCCAGCTGTTGCAAAACTAGAAGTCCCAGCATGCCCATAAGGGAATGCTGGGAGTTGTGGTGGTCTGCCTCCTGCTGTTGCATAACTACAGCTCCCAGCATGCCCTTTTTGCATGCTGGGAGCTGTTGCTAAGCAACAGCAGGAGGCTGTCACTCACCACCTGCTGCTGCTCCACGCCGCATCAGGTCAGTCCCTCGCCGCCGCTGCTCCTGGGGCCCCGATCCCAACATTAACGCCGGGGATCGGGGTCCCCAGCACCTGGGGTGCACATCCCGCTCACGTCCTCCGGAACAGGGGCTGAGCGGGTTGCGGGAGTGACCCCCGCAGCAGGCTCCTTGATTGGTCGGCCGGTAAACCGGCCGATGAATCGGGGCGATTGTGAGGTGGCACCAGTGCCACCTCACCCCTGCTGGCTATGGCTGATCGGGGCCGTCTCTGACTGCCCCGATCAGCCAGTAATACCGGGTCACTAGAGACCCGATTGACCCGAATTGTCCAGCAATCTGCGGCCATCGCCGACATGGGGGGGGCATAATGACCCCCCCTGGGCGATATGCCGCGATGCCTGCTGAACGATTTCAGCAGGCATCGGGCACTGGCTCCCCTCCGGCTAGCGGCTGGGGGGGCGGGAATGGACAGGACGTACTCCTACGTCCTCGGACCTTAAGGACTCGGAAACGGGGGCGTAGGAGTACGTCCATTGTCCTTAAGGGGTTAAAGACCTTAGTTTAGAAATTGTTTCTTCTAGTTCTTTTTGAGTTTTTTCCACCACATCAAGGGTTGATATCTTTTTGAAATCTTTCTCTAAAGCTTTGAAGCCCTGAAGCCCTTGCATAGCTGTCTGGAGGTGTTGCACTGTCAGGCACATGAGATCTAGGGAATGACTATTACAAAGTGCATACCACTTCTGTTGGTAATCGTGGTCAACAATGTGTAGTGCAGGTGTTAATGAACTTCTCAGACCCCGAGGGATTCGCTGTACTTTCAAGTACTCTGTGATTGTTGAAGCATGCAAGAGTAAACTGGCTTCTCTCCTTCAGTTTAAGCAACTTTTTTGCATGGTCAATCTTAATATTATCTTTCTGAGAGACCAGCTAACTCTGCAGATGCTAGTATACTGTTCCTTTCCCCTTCTGTGAAACTAAATGTGTCTGCATTTTTGTCAGTAATTTTAGAGATTGCATCAAAGGACATGTTCAACCTTAATTAAGGAAATGTCCAAAGTTCACAATAACGGTACTTAGGTGCTAGGGGGTAAGAGCACTGTAATGTCCAACAATATAAAATGAATATAAGGCACCTATTCACACCTTGGTCTGTATTTAGCGTTTACTGTGAGGGCTTTTCACTCACCAAATCAACATATGTATAAAGAACTGAACGCAACACATAATAAACTTCTTTTTCTTAATTTTCTTTAGTGAATAATTTAAATCCACAGTTACTCATTGCGACCTGTCTATTAATACAGGTACTACAGCTCCCAGCATGGAGCAGTGTACTCCATGTTGGGAGTAGTAGTGCCTGCAGTTAAAGGGAACCAATCATCAGATTTTACCCTATATAACGCTTGTCAAAGCGTTATATAGGGTAAAATCTTTATTTTCACCATTCCCGGGGGATGCTCCTGCCCCCAGGGATGGGGAAGATATGAAGTTATAAACTAGTCACCGCCGCCGTAAGTAGTCACCTGGGCGGGGAGCTCTTCTCATCTACTCCCGTTCTTCGGCCGGGAGCGACGCCCCCTCCGCTTGATTGATGGGCCGCGTCATTGTTCCGCTCACTGAACAGACGGAGCAGAGTGATGACGCGGCCCATCAATCAAGCGGAGGGGGCGTCTCTCCCGGCCGAAGAACGGGAGTAGTGGAGAAGATCTCCCCACCCAGGTGACTACTTACGGCGGCGGCGGTGACTAGTTTATAACTTCATATCTTCACCATCCCTGGGGGCAGGAGCGTCCCCCGGGAATGGTGAAAATAAAGATTTTACCCTATATAACGCTTTGCCAAGCGTTATACAGGGTAAAATCTGATGATTGGTTCCCTTTAAGGTCAGATCACAGCGGGTGTCACTCCTGATACCCGCTGCGAGCCTCTGGTATAAGCTATAGAAGCGGGTGGCAGCTGCTTTTGTCTGCTCCCCTGCCAGCATTATACTCCGCTGTGATAGACTCATATGTGCCGCTGAGAGCTGTGAGTGGCCAACACAATCCAGCCAATCACAGCTCTCAGCGGGAAATATGAATCTGTGAAGAGAACTTCACATCACAGCGGAGTAAAGTGCCAGGCAGTGGACCAGACAAGTGCGGCTGCCGCCCACCTCGATAACTTATACCAGAGGATCGCTGCGGTTGTCAGAAGTGACACCGGCTGCGATCTATTATTACAGGTACTACTACTCACATCATGGAACAGTCTGTTATATGCTTGGAGTAGTACTACCTAAAAAAAGAAAAAAACACAAGTAAAATACATTACTAATAAAGTTTTACAAAATTAATTATAAAAAATATATTTTTTTAATTGCTCCTTTCTACAGAGAGATTTTGTTTTATGCTTGCCCACACAAATTGATCCCTGTTTAAAAATTAATAAAAATTTTGTTCTAAAAAATATAAATTTCGTTAAATACAATTTTTTCCATCATAATTATTGTTTTTTTTCCCCCTCTTGGTAACCTACTTAATTAAAAAAAAAAAGTATCTCCACTTTTTTTGGATCGCTAATGTCCAAAAAATAATAAAAACTGCCTGCAAAAAACGCCAAAGTTAAAACCCTCATGGCGTTTTTCTTGCCATACTCTGAATTTGAGGTCGTTTTTGAAAACCAGCCTCTGAGCCCAAATGAGCTGAAAAAACGCCCTAAGGATAAAAAAATGCCAAAATGAAAAATGCCAAGTGGATCTGGCATTTTACAGTTCACTATTGACTTGCAGCTAAAATCTGGCCTGAGTGTTATAAATAATACAATGATTTTTATTTACCTAGAAAAGAGCCTTATTGTAGAGGGTAAAAGAGAAAAGAAGAAAGTGGAGAGATTGTGCTTTGAAGTGTCCGTTGTGAAAAAAGAACCAACCGTAACTGAAGGTAATGACCGTGTTTCCTTATTTAAATTTAAAATAATGTATACTGCTTCTTGTGTACATATTATTTTCTACTGTTCAGAGATGTTATTGGTTGTAGTTGACCATGAAAAACATTATTTATTTTATTTATTTTTAGTTTATCTCTGTACAGACATGGTCCTCATTCACATAAATCTCCCTTCCCATTGGGGCTCATAGTCTAAATTCCAAAGAAACCGATCAAGTTGTTTTTGGAACATGGGAGTACAGTAGAGTCCCCAGGGAAAACCCAGGGAAACATACAAACCTATTTAGTTTGACAAGCCACAGCTTACTGACATGAGAGAAACATACAGAGAAACACTTAGTCTTTTTGACACCAGTTTCCTGGTGTACTATATTGATTTGTGCAAGTGCTGTATTTTTGCCCCAAAATTTGTAACTAACACCCTATCATGTACTGCCCTGTTTTAGAAATTGTTGAAGGCAGAGGAGGCTCTTGGTTTAGCAAATTTACTAAAATTTGCACCAGAAAAATTGCATAAATTTATACCTGAAATTTACTGTACGCCATAGCTGGTGTCAATTTCATTCCGTTGTACACATGCAACATATTAAGAGATGTTCATCCCTTTAAAAATGTAGTATCAATTTTAGAGGAAGATAAACAATAACTGCCTTAGACCAAGTTTTAGACTACCTTTTAAGTGGCGCATGCCCCTTTTTATATACCAAAGTTACATCTGCTTTTTGCTAAGGCACATCCCTTATTTTTTTCGTCCAATAAAATTTGTGCAAGTTTTTTGCCTCTCCTCCCAGCAAAAATCCCCAAATAAAGCTTTTATTCCCCCACATGTTGCAAGCACTTGGTTTATAATTTTTTATAACCAGCTGGGAGAAGTCTATGCCAGTGGTCCTTAACCTGGGGTACAAGTACCCCCAGGGGGGTACTTGGAAGTTCTCTAGGGGGTACTTGAAGAAAAAAAATCAGTAATTGCAGCCACTGGTTACTTGTCTGGACCACTTTGAAAGAAATGGCAGGCTGACGTCACTGCACCAAGGAACAGAGCAGGAGGACAGCAAAGTGGAAGCGTGGGCACTGGGCTGCTGTGGGCAGTAACTACCATCAGCTTTGTTGCTCCACTGCCCCTGCAGACCGGGGACCTACTACTATGACCCATAGCAATAAGTCCCCAGACCAGAGGAGCAGCGGAGCACCAAAGCAGGACAGTATGGCGGCCTACAACTAAATATGGGGCAGTTTGGGGGCCTACTGCTATATTTGAGGATGCAAAGCTGGTACTATGTATGTGACAATAAACATGGGGAGTTTGTAAATAGGTGGGTATTGTACTGCAGAAAGAAGCCTAAAATGTTTGTTTGGCGGGTTCTGTGGAGAAGTCTAGTATGGGAGAAATCTTAATGGCGGTCTAGGCCAGATAGTGAAAAAAAGTAAGCCACTCCGGTTAAAGAAGTCACCTGTAAATCGGGGGACTGGGGAGATAGGGAGAGGAACATGGGGCCTAATATAGAGGAAAGTAAAGGATATGAATTATACTATAATCATTACAAAAGGTCTCTAATATGGGGGTATCATTTTTTTGAGAATTGGCTGTCAAGGGGTTGTGAACCAAAGTTCATTCTATCAATCTTTGTCCACTTCAATGCAATTCCATTGTGCCATCTCGCTTAGACACCCATGCCCCCAACTGATTAATACTCTTGATGTCCTGAAGTCATGCCAAAATTTTTTTCTCTATCTGCTCCATAGGGCGACACAGACCATGGGTGTATGCTGCTGTCACTAGGAGGCTTGACACTATGGCAACAAGAAAGAAAAGTCTGCTCCTCCCAGCAGGGTATACCCACCCACAGGCACCTGACGTAATCAGTTTTAGCTTAGTGTCTTAAGGAGGTGGACATGATCTGGAGTTCTCCCCAAACCAGGTCTCATATTTTTTATTTTCCTAGGATTAGGAGACGTTAGGAGACATTTTTTTTTTTCTGGTTTTCAGGTGGGGACTCGGGAACTGCGGCTCACTGTTTCCCCATTGCGATTGAGGGGGCACAGACATCGCGTTTATGTACTGTTAACCCCCTCTCGCCAACGCTCAGCGCCTGGGGTTGTACCTCATGGGTCCAGGTCCCCCTACCTCCCTGCTCGCCTCGCTCACACATGGTAGCCCGGCATGATGCAGGTGACAAAAGCTGGCTGAAGACTTCATTGGGAAGAATTCATGAGGTAAGTTCTTCTGATAAAGGTGAGTATTTTCCCCTTGTTTTCTTTAGGGAGGACTTTCAACATCTGGAGACCTCCAGTTTTTGGCCCACTCTTCTATATGGGGACTGTTGGGGCTGGCCAGGAGGGATTTCCCTCCTTTCCTTTATTGGGGGTTCTTTTAATATATCTGAGGCTGAGCAGGCACATGTATGTTTATTGTGTGTGGTGTTTTACAGTATTACCGCGGCTGCAAGAGGCAGCCGCGGCGCATATCTTTCTTTACGGGCGCTCGGCGCCCTTTCTTACTTTCGTTTTGGCAGCGCAGCTGCCGACATCTCGCCCACTCCCTCCCTTCCCCCGCTGACGCATATGCGCTCGGGGCCGGGAGCGGGCACAATTAGGGACCGGGCTGCATATCTTTCATTGCAGGCGCTCGGCGCCGTTCTTACTTTAGTTTTGGCAGCGCGGCTGCCGACAGTGTTTCGCCCGCCGACAGTGTCTCGCCATTAGGGACCGGGCTGTATATTACTTCGGCGTGCCGGTGCGCGTTGGCCGCCGAAGCCTGCATAGGGGCGCGAACTGCACCCCAATCATCGCTGTGTGCGCGCATAGGGGGTTATTGCAGGGCCAATCACAGAGCCCTTGTGTTTAGCACAGCCCCCTCTTCTTCGTCAGCCACAGTTCTCAATGGGCAAAAATGCTACCCACAGCAGCTGCCTTAGGGAGAGAATTGAGAGATGTGGTCCATGCCCAGAACTGTTCCTTTCTCCCAACAGATAACTAGCCCTTAGTTACTTATTACTCTTGTAAAGCTGTAACTCAAAAATTTCTGGTTCTACTGAACCCGGTGGGTTCGGCTGCCCCTCCAGCCTGGGTTTCCTCCCTCTCCCAGTCTATATCCGACTTGGCTCAGGTCTCCCGTTCTGTGGTGACTGCCTTGGAGAGGTCCTCCCTACACTGCCTGGCAGGCACGGGCGCTCCCCTCACAGGCATCGCCCCGTTACTCCAGCTTGTAGAAAGCGTCACTCCCCTAGAGGACGCTCCCATGGTTGCCGCTCTGGCTTTCCAGACCCACGTACCAGGTCAGACTCTCTCTCTTCCAGGGCCGCCTCACACGTTCCCATTCACCTGGAGAACTTGTGGATGAAGTTTCCGCTTTGGACTCTGGTTCACCAGCGGACAAGAAGAGGACCGCACGGATATGTTGGACATGGTGCCCTCATTGGTTTCGGCCATAAGAGACACCTTACAGCTAATGGACCCAGGAACTTCGGATGTGGCTCCAGAAGTCTCCTTTTTTCGTGCCCGACCGGCACCCAAGACCTTCAGCTCTCATGCTGAATTTTACGCCCTGCTGGTATCCTCCTGGAGGCACCCTGACAAGAATTTTCAGGAAACGAAGAAGGTTCAAGCACGGTATCCCTTCGCCAAGGACCTCATTGCTCGGTGGACCTCCTCTCCAACTGTGGATCTGACGGTCTCCCGCCTCTCTAAGGCACCTACCTGGCCGTTGGCTGATGCGGCCGCCTTCAAGGATCCAGTGGACATGAAGGTGGAGACTTTGGCAAACTTTGCCTTTGAGACAGCAGGATCTTCCTGCTTTTGCTTTGGCCTGGGGGTCAAGGGCCCTTTCAGTATGGTCTCCCATCTCCGCCAGGGTAGTCTTCAAAATCCCTCTGGAGGATTTATTTAATCTAGCTCTCCGATGCTCCACAGCTGGAGATTTTCTGTGTTATGCTTCCATGCGCAGCCACTGCTGCCTTTGCCACAAGCTACCTGGTAGCCACCGTCCCTCCATGTGGCTTAAAGCCTGGAATGTGGACGCCGCCTTCAGGAAGTGAGGCGACGGGCGGAAAAGAGTTATTTGTTACCACTGGATAAGGCTCACAGAACCGCTTTCCGTCGTAAGTCCTCCTTCGGGTTCTGCAGGCCTTTGGTGCCACCAAAGGGTACCAACAAAGGGTCCAGCCGGGCGCCTTCACGTGCCTGTCCCTCCCTGAGGTCGGCTGTCCGTTCCAGCTGTTTTGCGGCCCCATTAGAGACCTGTAGGCCTTCCTTGGTCTGAAGGGTCGCCCCCCACCCGCCGACCTTTCTTGGGTGGTTGGTCGCCTCTTACTCTTCTGGGACGCCTGGAAGACACACATTCAGGATCCAGCACTTTTTTTTTATCCAGGGAGTAATTGTCCCGGTTCTTTCAGCGGAACTTTTTCGAGGTTTAATCCAACCTCTTCATGGTCCCCAAGAAAGGAGTTTCTGTTCGCCCAATCTTTGGTTCTCGAGTATCTCAGCCAGCATCTTCTGCTTTCCCATCCCGAATGGAGTCTCTCCGTTAGGTGTTGACTTGGGGAATTTTCGTTCCTCGGTGGACATCAAGGATGCCTGCCTCCACATCTCATTGTTCCGGTCATCAGCGGTACCTGCTCTTTGCAGTGTCGGACGGTCCTTTTCTATTGTGGCTCTCCATTTCGGTCTGACCACTTCTCCACGGACCTTTACCAAAGTCCTGGTGCCTGTGATAGCCCTTTTACGGACAACAGTTTTTTCAGTGAATCCTTACTTGGACGACCTCCTGATCAGAGCTCCAGCCAGGGCCCAGATCCTGGAGAGTCTTAGTTTCAACCTCCAGACCTTGTCTCACTTCGGTTGGATGGTCAATCGGGAAAAGTCCAACCGCTCTCCTGGGGCTCCAGTTCGACGCGGCCTCTGCCCGCTTCGACTCAGACAACCAGTCGGCTGATTCTCTCTTATCAAGAGTCTGATGTCTTCGGCACCCTGCTCCAGTTTCCTTTCTCTTTTGCATGTATGTCCTGGGTCGGTTAGCGGCGGCCGTGCCATTTGCCCAGTTTCCTCACCGACCTCTTCAACTGGTGATTATCTTCCGGTGGGACAGGTCTCCATTGTCTCTCAACCGCAAGATCGTTCTCTCTCGACAGTCTTGTCGGTCCCTTCTATGGTGGCTTCGTTCCCCCCTGCTTTTTCGGGGGCGCTCCTTCCTGCCCCTCCCTGCCAGTCTGTCTCGCTGGGGAGGTGTTTTCAAGGACCGGCCGGTCTGGGGCCTTGGTCCCTCGAGAAGCCCTTTTCCCCTTCAACATGTTGGGGCCTAAAGAAATCCTTTCTTTGCTTGCTTCTTGGGAAATTCCCTTCTGGGCGGAACTCAGATTTCCGGCCATCTCAGCGCTCTTCATTCCGGGCATCTCTGGGATGTGGTCTTTCTCAGCCGGTCCTCAGCCGTCTAAGGCGAGTGGTCCCGACATCCGGAGGTGTTTTCAGTGATCTGCAACCTCTGGAGCGCTCCAGGCGTGGACCTCTGCACGTCCCGCCACAACCAAGCGTTTCTCTCTCTCTCTTGGTCGGGCTTTGCCCTAAAGTATCTGTTTCCTCCCCTTCCTCTCTTTTTGGGGTCCTGAGGAAACTCTCAGCAAAGGGCGTTCCTGCCATTCTCGTGGCCCAGACTGGCCCCGACGGGCGTGGTACTTCGTCGTGTTCATGCTCCTGAACTAACCTCTGCACCTTCCCTATCGTCCAGACCTCCTATATCAGGTCTCCTGTGCCGCGAGAAAATGTCCGTGGTGGCGACAAATCAGGAAGCTGCCGGCGTCCGTGGGACCAATCGGGAAGCAGTAGGAGGAGGCTTTCATCGCTGTGCAGGGTTGCCGCTGTGGGGAATGAATGGAGACGAGCCTCTTGAAGCAGATTGGCCATCCCTTCACCTCTCGCAGCAAGCGGCCAATCGGCTTCAAGAGGCTTGTCTCCATTCATTCCCCACAGCGGCAACCCTGCACAGTGATGACATCCTCCTCCTACTGCTTCCTGATTGGTCCCATGGACGCCGGCAGCTTCCTGATTTGTCGCCACCACGGACATTTTCTCGCGGTTCAGTTTGAACATCCAAATACTCCTGTAAAAGACTATACCAATGTTTTTTTTTTTTTTTTGTAATTTTTTAAAAATGTTTTATGTGGTTTTCATGCCCCTTCACTGAGTTTTATTATGTAGGTCTTTAATGCCCGGCCCTAACCTGGCCCCTGCATCTACCCCACATGACGTCACCAGCTCACCTGGTTTTGGCGCCATTCTTTCATGTATTTAAACACGTATACCTGTCACCTTACCATACAGCAACCACCTGCAATTGAAAAAGGGAGCTGTGACTCCCGAAACGCGTCTTGCTTTTATATTTATTTATTATTTTCTTTGATTTCTTATGCTGTAAGAATAAATTATTTTGCATCAATACCCACGACTTGGGTCCACGTCCACGTGGTCGTCTTTGCACTCTTTCTCAAGGTGCTACCAGATTCATACCTTCGCATCAGTTGATGCTACTCTGGGCTGTAAGATGTTGCAGACGGCAGTGGTCCAACCGTCCACCTGTCTGATTCCTTACCCACCCAAGGGATGGCTTTGGTACATCCCATGGTCTGTGTCCCCCAATGGAGCCGATAGAGAAAAGGAGATTTTTTTATTGTTACCGTAAAATCTCTTCCTCGGAGGATCCATTGGGGGAAACAGCTCCCACCCTTTTTTCTGGTATTCATATTTCAGTTATCTGTCTGAAGGTGTGTTCAGTTGCCTTTTCTTCTGATTGCTCGGACAGTTTGTGGTTTTTTTTCTTGACCTGTCGGTCTTCTCCTCCTATTGCTCTGGGACTAAAACTGATTACCTCAGGTGCCTGTGTGCGGGTATACCCTGCTGGGAGGAGCTGACTTTTCTTGTTGCCATAGTGTCAAGCCTCCTAGTGACAGCAGCATACACCCATGGTCTGTGTCCCCCAATGAATCCTTCGAGAGAGATATTTTACGGTAAGCATAAAAAAATCTCCTTTTTGTTAAACTCTGGTACATTACATCTACCAAACCCTTGTATTTTACATAGAATATTTATTCTCCTAGGGTGCATTTACACAGCACCAGTTCGCTGCAGAATTTTGGTGGAAATTCTGCAGCATATTTGCATGTATAGCCACAAGTGTGGATAAGGCTGAAGAGGTTGCATTGCTGTGGCTTCTTTACTGCATTTCTTCTGCGCAATGGTGATGGGACTCCTCTGTTTTCTCTTTCTCTCTCTTTCTCTCTTTCTCTTTCTCTCTTTCTCTTTCTCTCTTTCTCTCTTCTCTTTCTCGCTTCTCTTTCTCGCTTCTCTTTCTCGCTTCTCTTTCTCGCTTCTCTTTCTCGCTTCTCTTTCTCGCTTCTCTTTCTCGCTTCTCTTTCTCGCTTCTCTTTCTCGCTTCTCTTTCTCGCTTCTCTTTCTCGCTTCTCTTTCTCGCTTCTCTTTCTCGCTTCTCTTTCTCTCTTCTCTTTCTCTCTTCTCTTTCTCTCTCTCTTTCTCTCTTTCTTTCTCTCTTTCTTTCTCTTTCTCTCTCTTTCTTTCTCTCTCTTTTTCTTTCTCTTTCTTTCTTTCTCTCTTTCTTTCTTTCTCTCTCTTTCTCTCTCTCTTTCTCTCTCTCTTTCTCTCTCTCTTTCTCTCGGCTGATGGGACTCCTCTGTGCAAACGGAGAGCACAGAGAAGTGCTACCCACCCTCACTTAATGGACTTTGTCTATGCCTGTGCTTCAGCTTGGACAAAGCCATGATTTCTATAAAAAGGAAATCTACTTTACTTATATAAGAAATGTTAATGTTTTGCCAAGATGTACAACATGTAAAAGTTTTAGAATCTGACAGCTACAAAAATGACTGCTACAACAATGTGTTGGATGGAGAAGTTTTTTTTTTTTTAATTATTCTTATAACATTGCTTTTTTAGGAAAGGGGGAAAAGCTGTATGATATTGAAAGAGTACAATACTTTATAAAGAAAAAGAGATGTGAAGAATTACGACTGTTACATCGATTGCTCTTCAATCGTCAGGGCACAGTAAGTGTGAGATGTAAAACTCATTTGTCTGTACGTTTGCAGAGAATTAGCCTTACTGTTTGGTGGATCTCTTCCCTGACATGTTTAGCTTGGGGTACAGATTCCCATTGAAAAGACCCAGTGGTATACTATTTTAACTCATAGACCAACTGATGGGTTGTCCAAAAAAAACCTTTATTTCCCACACCACTTAAAATCTGTATGCTTTATTAACTCACACACCAGGTGAGTTTTAAAAGCAGAGTTTTAAAAGCACAGGTATAGCCTTAAAGTACCATACAGTAATGTATAATTAAACTCTCCCAGACCAACCGGTCTGTTAGGTATGACTGTATTTCATTTTGATCACTAGCATCTGCAGTCCGCTAGGACATGCCTGGCTATCCTGGTTATTAAAAACGTAATGTTCAGGTCCCCCTCGACAGGTTCGCCACGTCTGTCCCTTTATGAAGAGGTCCGGGACTGAACGCTGAAGTCGCTGACTGGGGTTTTTAAAACCTCCCCCGGTGACGTCATTGTGAAAGTTCCTGATTTGTTCAGCCATTCTGATGTCAGTATATCCGATTTAGCGTATAGAGATGTCTCCCTGTATGATGGATGTTTCTCTCTACCTCTCCAACATCAGGGATTTCAGCCAATCACTATGTGAACGAGGGAGGGCTCATTTCCTCTGTCTGTAAATGCGGGAGATCTTACTGCATTCGCTGTCACTGCGCAGGTCTCTGTGCGCGAAAACGTAGTTTCTCCCCAGTCCTGATTATAACACTGCGTATCTTATATTTGTTCTGTTTTTCTTTGCAGCCTTAGTTTGTTGCATAATGTTCTCAAAATATAAATTATATTCATTCAGATGTTACCAGCAAACTATATATATATGAAGTATGTGATTATTATCACCCTACTCCCATAACTTATTTTACAATTCTTGTTATTTCTCTTTTCAGGTCTGGAAATCCAGGATATTACACCTTTCTCCACTTCATCCCGGTAAGTATTTATAATTACAGTGTGTAATTATCTCCATATTAAAATTCAGGTTGTATTTTCCTCATAATATTTACCCTAGTCCTAGGGCTAGTATCCAGTATGATGTAAAATTGTGGCTGACTAGGCAACGTTTATTACTAAGAAAAGAAAGCAGGAGCCAGCGCACAGTCTTCAGATTTATTCAAGAGGTATACAAAGGTAACAGGATAGTACACATACCGGCACTCCGGATAGGATGTTACATCCTATCCGGAGTGCCGGTATGTGTACTGTCCTGTTACCTTTGTATACCTCTTGAATAAATCTGAAGACTGTGCGCTGGCTCCTGCTTTCTTTTCTTCATATCTCTGAGGAGATTGCCGAGCGCAAGGAAAGGTGTAGCTGACTATCTTCCATTTCGCTAACGTTTATTACTCACTATATCCAGCCTATCCAATAAGATATTACCTCTCAACTCCAAATTCAACATCTCCATATTGCTCAGTAGGAACTCCCAGTGCTCCATTTCCGCAACTGTGTGAGTCTTTTAGTCCATTTCACCTCCATCTATTGCATTATTTTCTGTCAATTTAAATAAATGCCACGAAATAAAAACCGTCATTTAGTCCTTTGTGAGCTTTAGAAGGTAATATCTTATTGCATAGGCTCGATGTAGTGAGTAATAAATGTTGCCTAGTCAGCCCCAATTTTACATCATACTGGATACTAGCAATTGGACTAGGGTAAATATTATGAGGAAAATACAACCTGAATTATAATATGGAGATTATTACACACTGTAATTCTAAATACTTACCTGGATGAAGTGGAGAAAGGTGTAATATCCTGGATTTCCAGACCTGAAAAGAGAAATAACAAGAATTGTAAAATAAGTTATGGGAGTAGGGTGATAATAACATACTTCATATATAGTTTGCTGGTAACATGAATTAATATAATTTATATTTCGAGAACATGATGCAACAAACTAAGGCTGCAAAGAAAAACAGAACGAATCCATATGGAGACTTACTTCCAACAGGACCACTTCTGAAGGGATGAAAGAAGGATATGTTCTAGTGCATCACGGTATGCACAGTCATGCGCAGTGTTATAATCAGGAATGGGGAGAAACTAATTTTCTCTATCTGCTCCATTGGGGGTGTATGCTGCTGTCTCTAGGAGGTATGACACTATGGCAACAAAGAAGTCTGCTCCTCCCAGCAGGATATACCCGCCTCCAGGCCCTGAGCTAATCAGTTTTAGCTTGGTGTCTGAAGGAGGTGGACATGGTCTGGATTTCTCCAGGCCAGGTCTTATGTGTTAGTTTTTATTCCTTTTTCTTTCACGTTTTCAGGTGGGGACTCATGAACTGCGGCTCACTGTTTCCCCCATTGCGATTGAGGGGGCACAGACATTGCGTATATGCGCTGTTCACCCCCTCTCGCCAACGGTCAGCGCCTGGGGTTGTACCTCATGGGTCCGGGTCCCCCTATTTCCCTGCTCGCCTCGCTCGCACATGGTAGCTCGGCGTGATGCAGGTAACAAAGCTGACTGAAGACCTCGCAGAAGACTCCATTAGGTAAGTTCTTCTGACTGAGGTGAGTATATATTTTTCTCCCTTTAGGTGCTGACTTGCAACCTCTGGAGACCCTCATTTTGTGGCCAACTTTCAGGATCTAGGGGGCTGGCCTGTGTTGGGGCTCTCTTTATTCAAAACAGGGGCGAGCAATGGCATTTTGGGAAGGAAGGGGTTACTTTATTACGAAGTACGTGTGTGTGCTTACTATGCGGCTGACAGCCGCGGCGTTTGTACTGTTCGGCGCACGAAGCGCCGCCTTTCAGTTTCGGCAGCAGACCGCTGCTGGCGGGCATGTGTATCACCCGCTCACTTCCCCACGGGCACAGACGCGACTGACATGTGCACCCGGGGCAAGGAGCGGGCGCCATTACCATTCTTCGCGGTGGCCGGGGCACTATAGCTCCGCCCACAGGGCCGCCGGAGCTTACTGGAGGCGCGAATCGCCCTCCAATCAGCGCCGTGCTTGCGATTTTCGGGGGCAGAGGCCAATTAGACAGTGCCCCTGCTCCAGGCCCGCCCCTCTATGGCTATTGGCTGGCCTGTTTCTCCCTCTCTTTCACTCAGAGCAGAGTTCTCTTCACAGCAGCTGGCACAGGGGACACAGATTCGGGTGAGAGAGTTCTTTTTTTTTTATGTCCGTACCCAGAACTGTTCCTCCCTCTAAGCAGACAACTGGAGCATTAGTTTCCTATCTTGTCTGTAAGAACTGTAATTCCAAAATGCCTGGTTCTCCTGAACCCACTTGCTCTGCCTGCTCCTCTGCTGCCCCAGACCCCATGGTACCCCCAGATGCTCTTTCAGTTCCGGTGGATTCGGCCACCCCTCCAGCCTGGTTTTCTTCCCTATACCAGTATATGGCTGACTTGACTCAAGTCTCCCGTTCGGTGGCTGAGGCCTCCTATGACGTGGTGTCTGCCTTGAAGTCTGCCCTGCGCCAGCACTCTAAAGGGCCCCGCTCCCCTTCTCCACATACCTAACACTCTCACACGCCACCCTGGGTCCTCTGGTCACAAACGTCGCTCCTCCAGAGGACGTTCCCACAGTCGCCACTCTGCCTCGCCAGAGACCCCCCCCCCCCCCAGGGCTGCCTCCACTCGTTCACATTCTCCTGGTGAACTGGCGGATGAGGCTTTCGAATCGGCATCTGACTCGGAGGACCGCTCGGATACAAACTGTGAACTCAATGGTTGTGGCCAGGATCTTTGGACATGACTCCTGAAGGATCCTTTCATTGTGCTAAACCGGCACCTCAAAGGTTTAGCTCTCACGATGAATTTGACACCCTTCTGGAATCTGCATGGAAAAATCCAGACAAGAGGTTCCCGGGAATGAAGAAGGTTCAGGTGCATTACCCATTTGACAAGGACCTTGTCTCTAAGGTGGCTTCCCCTCCCTCGGTGGATCCACCAATTTCCCGCTTCTCTAAGGCTACTACACTGCCGCTGGCAGATGCGGCTGCTTTCAAGGCCTCGACGGACAAGAAGGTGGAGTCCTTAGCGAAGTTTGCCTCTGAAGCAGAAGGCTCTTCTCTGCTTCGCCTCGGCATGGGTGTCCAAAGCCCTATCGGTGTGGTGCTCAAAACTCCGTCAGGGTATCCAGGCGGAATTTCCCCCTCCCCCAGAGGATCTGTCTGCTTTGGTTCTCCAATGCTCTAAAGCTGGGGAATTTCTGTGCACAGCTTCCATGCAGTCAGCCCGTTGAGCTGCCTTTGCCAGGGGTCACCTGGCGGCCCTCCGCCGTTCCATGTGGCTTAAGGCTTGGAATGCGTATGCCGCTTCCAAAAGGTCTCTCACTGTGAAAAAAACGGGCACCAGTAAAAGGAAGCAATCGCCTTGACGAGATTATTTCTGATGCGACGGGGGATAAAAGTTCCTTGTTGCCCCAAAATAAAGCTCGCTCTACTCCCCAGAGGAAGTCCTCTTCCTTTCGGTCCTTTCGGACTCTTGGCCCCAATAAGGGGTCGGGGCAGGCGCCTTCGCGGGACAAGAATGCTCCCTCGTTCCGGACGCGCCAGTCTTGGAAGTCGGACACCAACTGTTCAGGCCGCATGAAGTGATGCCCCCACCCGCAGATTTTTCTCGGGTGGGAGGTCGTCTCTTATGTTTTCGAGACATCTGGATGACACACATTCAGGACTCTTGGGTCAGGGACGTGGTGTCCAACGGATACCGTATAGAGTTTGCCTCCCTCCCGAGGGATTGTTTTTTTCAGTCCCGGGCTCCCCGGTCTCCTTCTCTGGCGAAGCAGTATCAAGAGGCTCTCCGGTCCCTGCTTCTCCAGGGAGTTATTGTCCCCGTTCCTCCAAGGGAACGTTTTCGGGGTTTCTATTCCAATCTTTTTGTGGTCCCCACAAAACGGGGTTTCTATTCCAACCTTTTTGTGGTGCAGCCAATCCTGGACCTCAAGCGTCTCAACCGTCATCTTCTCATACGCCACTTCCCAATGGAATCCCTCCGTTCGGTAGTGACATCCATGGAACAAGGGGAATTTATTTCTTCGGTGGACATCAAAGATGCCTACCTCCATGTTTCAATATTTCCCGGCCATCAACGGTACCTCCGTTTTGCGGTTCCAGAGGGGCATTTTAAATTCGTAGCCCTCCCCTTTGGTCTGGCCACTGCTCCTCGGGTCTTTACCAAAATCCTTGCGCCAGTGATAGCCCTGTTGCGGTCGAGAGGAGTCTCAGTTATCCCTTACCTAGACGACCTTCTCATCAAGGCTCCCACCAGAGTCCAGACCCTGGAGAATGTGGATCTCACCCTCCAGACCCTGGATCGCTTCGGGTGGATGGTCAACAGGGACAAGTCTGTCCTTTCTCCCACCCAGTCTCTGATCTTCCTGGGACTTCAATTCAACACTGCCTCTGCCCGGATTTGCCTTCTGCCGCACAAATGTCTGACTCTCCTTTCAGGAGTCCACTCCCTTTGGGCCCAGGTCCCAGTTTCCATCCGCATTTGCATGGAAGTCTTGTGTTGGATGGTAGCGGCCATGGAGGCCGTACCCTTAGCCCAGTTTCATTACCGCTTCCTTCAACTGGCGATTCTCTCTCGATGGGACAGATCTCCTCTGTCTCTTGATTGCAAGATTGCTCTCCCTCGTCGGATCCGTCAGTCTCTGCTCTGGTGGCTCCGCTCCCCCCCCCTTCTTCTTCAGGGGCGATCATTTCTTCCCCTCCACTGGCAGGTAGTTAAAACGGATGCCAGTCTGTCGGGCTGGGGCGGTGTGTACAGGGACTGGACGGTTCAAGGCCTCTGGTCTCCCCGGGAAGCCCTTCTTCCGATAAACAACTTGGACCTGAGGGTGATTCTTCTTTGTCTTCTTCATTGGGATTCCCTGCTTCAGTCCCACCCTGTCCGCATCCAGTCAGACAAGCCACGGCTGTGGCGTACATAAATCGCCAAGGCGGCACTCACAGCTCGGCAGTAATGGCCGAGGTGACAAAGATTCTCATCTGGGCGGAAAACAAGGTTTCGGCCATTTTGGCGATTCACATTCCGGGTGTGCTCAACTGGGAAGCGGACTTCCTCAGCCGGTCCTCAGCCGACCCCGGCGAGTGGTCCCTGCATCCAGAGGTCTTCGCGCAGATCTGCGACCTCTATGGCATTCCAGACGTGGACCTCTTTGCGTTTCGGCACAATAGGAAGATCCTTCCGTTTGTGGCGAAGTCCCAGGACCCCCTGGCGCTAGCTGTGGACGCCCTAGTGATTCCTTGGACTGGGTTTGCTCTGCCCTATCTGTTTCCTCCCCTTCCGCTCCTTCCCAGGGTTCTGAGGAAGCTCAAAGCGGAGGACGTTCCCGCCATACTGATGGCTCCGGATTGGCCCCGAAGGTCGTAGTACGCCGACGTGGTCAGGCTCCTGGACGACACTCCACTACGCCTTCCACTTCATTCGGACCTACTTTCTCGGGGTTCTCTTTGCCACCCCAATTTACAATCGCTGCATTTGACGGCATGGCGGTTGAGACCGTGGTTTTGAGAGCCCGTAGTTTCTCTCCCGAAGTCATTCGCACCATGCTCTGGGCTCGTAAACCCTCCACGGCAAAAATTTACCACCATACTTGGCGGTCTTATTTTAGTTGGTGTGAAGATCAGGTTTTGTCTCCTGTTACTTTTTCTGTTCCCCGTCTTCTCTCTTTCTTGCAGTCGGGTTTGGAACGGAGTTTCTCTCAGTTCCCTTAAGGGTCAGGTTTCGGCCCTTTCTATTCTTTTCCAGCGTCCTCTGGCTTCTAATTCTCATGTCCGGACCTTTCTTCAAGGAGTGGCGCATGCTGCCCCTCCTTGGTCACCTTCTCCCTCTTGGGACTTGAATCTGGTTCTGGGAGTCCTCTAAGGTGAACCTTTTGAACCCCTTAGGGAGGTGTCCCTGCGCCTTCTTTCGTGGAAAGTGGCATTTCTTGTTGCTATCACCTCCATTCGGAGAGTGTCTGAATTGGCAGCTCTCTCCTGCCGTTCTCCGTTTCTGGGGCTTCATCAGGACAAGGTTGTCTTCCGGCCAGATCCTTCCTTTTTGCCTAAGGTTGTTTCGGCCTTTCATCTCAATGAGGACCTTGTTCTTCCGTCCTTCTGTCCCACTCCTTCTCATCCTAAGAAGCATTTACTCCACAAACTGGATGTGGTTCGGGCTGTTAGGTCTTACCTCTGTCTCTTCTTCGTTTCGTCAGTGTGATTCCTTTTTCATCCTTACGGAAGGTCGTCGCAAGGGACAACCTGCTTCCAAGGCCACCATTTCTCGGTGGATCCGGTCTGGCATTTCGGAAACCTATCGCTGTAGGGGGAAGGTTCCTTCAGGGTAGTGGCTCATTCTACCTGTTCTGTTGGGACATCCTGCCTGGGCTCACCAGAACAAGGCCTCACAGATTTGCAAGGCGGCTACTTGGTCGTCTTTGCACACTTTCTCGAGGTTCTACCGGGTTCATGCCTTCGCATCGGCTGATGCTAGTCTGGGCCGTAAAGTGCTGCAGACAGCAGTGGAACAGCCTAACTATCGGCCCACCCAAGGGACGGCTTTGGTACGTCCCACGGTCTGTGTCCCCCAATGGAGCCGATAGAGAAAAGGAGATTTTTTTAACACTTACCGTAAAATCTTTAAGGATCCATTGGGGGACACAGCTCCCACCCTTTTGGGTTTCTCTTTGGTTTTCTGTCCAAGAGTGTGTCCAGTTATATTTTTTTTCTTCTGGTTCTCGGACAGTTCGTGTCTTTTCCTTGACCTGTCGGTCCTCTCCTATTGCTCTGGTACTAAAACTGATTAGCTCCTCCTGATGGGAGGAGCCAACTTTTTTGTTGTTGCCATAGTGTCATACCTCCTAGAGACAGCAGCATACACCACGGTCTGTGTCCCCCAATGGATCCTTCGAGAAAGATTTTAGGGTAAGTGTTAAAAAAATCTCCTTTTTCGCGCACCGAGACCTGCGCATACATGCTCAATGATGGCGGCGCCATCTGACAGCGAATGCAGTAAGATCTCACACATTGACAGATGTGCATCCAGCGTGACATAGCACGGACAAGTAGGAAATGAGCCCTCCCTCATTCACATCTTGATTGGCTGAAATCCCTGATGTTGGAGAGGTAGAGAGAAACATCCAACATACAGAGAGACCTCTCCATAGGCTAAATCGGATATATTGACATCAGATTGGCTGTACAAATCGGGAACTCCCACAATGTCATCTGGGGAGGTTTTAAAAACCCCGGTTAGCGACTTCGGCATTCAGTCCCGGACCTCTTGAGAAACTGTTGAGGGGGACCTGAACAGTAAGTTTTTAATAACCAGGATAGCCAGGCATGTCCTAGCGAACTGCAGACGCTACGTATTGCGAAATGAAATAGTCATACCGAACAGACCGGTTGGTCTGAGAGAGTTTAATTATACATTACTCTATGGTATTTTAAGGCTATACCTGTGCTTTTAAAATCACCTAGTGTGTGAGTTAATTAATAAAGC
The DNA here is from genome assembly GCF_029499605.1 of Hyla sarda. Classification (NCBI taxonomy): domain Eukaryota; kingdom Metazoa; phylum Chordata; class Amphibia; order Anura; family Hylidae; genus Hyla; species Hyla sarda. Next base: position 227,839,014 of record NC_079193.1, on the reverse strand, counting down.
ATACAGATTTTAAGTGGTGTGGGAAATAAAATATTATAATTTTTTTTTTTTTTTTTTTTTTGGACCACCAGTTGGTCTGAATCAAAATAAAATAAATTAATAATTACGAGGGATCAATCGATATCAGTTTTTTAGGGCCGATAATCGGTGGAGGTTAGGGCTGATAGCCGATAACTTATACCGATATTCCGGTATAAGTTATCTGCTATCCCCCCGCGACACCGCTGCAGATAATTTATTTAAAGCGGGCGCTTTAAATCAATGCACTGCAGTGGCTTTTGCAGTGCCATAGGCTGCCGCCACCCTCTTCTCTCCCCCTGCCTGTCCGGGGGTCCTGAGTCCTATCACCGCGGCCGACCTGCCGCACCGCCCCGGCCCCATTGCCTCCCCCATCCCCGGTTTTATAATTACCTGTTCCCGGGGTCCACTCTACATCTGGCTCCGGTGGCGTCCTCCTAAGCTGTCACTGTGCGCACTGACTGTGACGTCACGTCGCGCAATTCACGTCACTCGTCATTGCGCACAGTGGAACGCAGGACGGAGCAGGAGCAAGAAGTAGCGTGGGCCCCGAGAACAGGTGATTATAAAACCGGGGATGGGGGAGGCGCTGGGCGGTCGCGGCGGGTGGGGGCGGGTTGGCGGGGGCATTATCTGCTTATCGGCAAGGTAATTGCCGATACCAATAATGCCCAAAATCGTGAATATCGACCGATAATCGGTCGATCCCTAATAATTACCCTCCACACACTGGTCTCACTAGTGTGTAGCCAGTGGTATACTAAAACTTAATTAAAGGTTATGATCAATGGGGATAAAAAGCCAGATAAGTCTGCCAGGCTTTCTGCTGTGACCTGTGCAGGTGGCAATGTTTTGCATTTTTAAAACTTTTCCACTGCCACTTTATCCATTTAATATTTTTTGTAAAAGTAGGGGTCTGTGTTCAGATTGCTGTTTATTTCCTAAATGAATAAACAATTTTTGTAGGGTTTTCTCTAATCTTATGCATCAGATTTCATTCACTGCAGAGTGGATTTCCAAAAAAATTAATGGGTGAAACTTGCTGGAAATCCAGTAAAAAATTTTTTATAAATTCCACACACTTTTCAGTAGCTGTAAATGTACTCTTTCACATTCAAATATTGTATCTGCTTCCTACGTGCAGAACTTTCTAAATACACTTATATATTTTTTTTTTTTATTACATTTTTTATATGTAACTTCACATAGTTGAGGGTTATGATATTTTAGACATAGATCTGAGAGCACACTGCTCTTGGCTGTCTTGGAAGTCTCTGCTCCTTTTCCTTCTTTTTCCCCCTACTGATGATCTCTCTATTGCCAAGAAAATAGAAGTACATAGCAGTACTGAGTGTAAAGTGTAGAAATATGTTTTTAATCTTTTATAATACAGTTTTAATACACATTCTGTGTAAATGGCTGCTTGATTTTGGTAGAACAATTGCAGGAAAATAGTTTTTATCTACTCTCCAAGTGAAGTTAGAACCGTTCTGTTCTTCTTGCTTCTCCTTTTTATGGTCACGGTCTTTTCTCCCTCGTCTCTGACAGTACCATAGGGGTATTCCTATTGGTCTTAAAGGGGTAAAACTCATGTTTTTCTGTCCCTTCTAAGGACTTTGTTTTTTTCCTCCTCCCGTTCTAAAAATCCTCCTTCAATTTTGCTCCTTCAATTATCCCCTATCCAAAGGATAGGGGATAAGATGCCTGATCGTGGGGGTTCCCTCTACTGGGGACCCCCGTGATCTTGCACGCAGCACCCCGTTATAATCATTCCCCAGAGCATGTTCATTACTGGCGATCACGGGGGCCGGAGCATTGTGATGTCATGCTCCGCCCCCTCAATGCAAGCCTATGGGAGTGTACAGAAGCTTTGATAAAGGCAGTCCGAATTTGAATGCATATTGAGGATACTCAATAGAAATGTTCATGATGAAATTTTTTTTAACTGGGGCAAAAGATGTTGGAAATTGATGCTCATGCCAAAGTGTCATAGAAAACGATTCACCCATGTGATGTGATAATATAGAGATCCTATAGACAGAAATTCAGAAGGTCTTCTCAGGAGAGCTTGGGAGGCTTTCACGGCTCTCCTTAGTTTAAACATTGCCACCTGTGTTCCTGGGGCTATGCATAGGTGGATTACTCAGAGGATTATTTTTGAGGGAAGACGTCAGAGGAAAAGAGAATTTCTTTTTTTACCCACTATTAGGCTAAGTTTCCACTTGTTTTTTTTTCTGGCAGTTTTTGAAAAAACTGCCAGTGCAGTTTTTGAGCCAAAGTCAGAAAGGGATCCTTAAGGGACGAGAAGTGTAAGTCCTTCCTTTTATATGTCCTATTCCTTTTGAATACACTTCTGGCTTTGTCTCAAAAACTGCAGGAAAAAAACAGTGGAAACTTAGCCTAAGAATGGCCATGGCTTTCTTGGCTTAATCAGAAGTTGCTCTTGCTTATTCTGGTAGAACAACATTGTGGCTGAAAATGTGATCTGGCGATAATTCGAGTAAGGCTAAACTTTAGTAATTCTGTTTCGAAGGAGAATTTGTATTTGGGATGGCCCTAGATCAGGGGTCTGAAACACCCGTCCACAAATGGCCCGCGGAACGAAATTTTTGGCCCATACTAGGGATCTGGGATTTGTACGCCAACGTCCTGCGCAGCGTGTGCGATGTCGCTTATAGCACGCACCTCTGCCAGGAAGTCCCTGCAGGCAGATGTAAGTAGCGCTGTCCACTGTCAAGGTGGGAAATCTGTGCCAAGCCTACCTAATGTGGGGAATCTGTGCTCGGATACCTAATGTGAGGATACTGTGCTACGGATACTTGATGTGGGGAAACTGCTGCCTACATAATGCTTCCTCCAAGCAGTAGCACCCCCATCATCCGTCAGCTCATGTATTACATCGGGGGGTGGGGGGGGGGTTTTGCTGGTGGCTGATTGGGGTGCTGGTGGGGGGTGTTGCTGGTGGATGATGGGGGGCCATTATGTGAGGGGCGCATTCGGCCCAGCCTCACCCAGCCGCTACCTCCAGTGGCCCCCAGATAATTTGAGTTTGAGACCCCTGCCTTAGAAAAGTACAGAGAAATAAAATCCCTTTCAGAAAGGTAAAACCTTTTTAAAAAGGAGTCCTTTTTCTCTTTAGAAAAATCCTGAGATCCCATAGGATGCCCGTTTTCTTTAGAGTGACAGACAGAAGATAACTTAAATTCTTCAGGCACCAACAACCAAAAGTCACAATTTACACAAGGAGGCAAAAGACACAGCTCTTTCTAAGATTTGTCATAAAATAACATGGAGCATCACTTAAAGGGAACCAATCATCAGATTTTACCCTATATAACGTTTGGCAAAGCGTTATATAGGGTAAAATCTTTATTTTCACCATTCCCGAGGGATGCTCCTGCCCCCAGGGATGGTGAAGATATGAAGTTATAAACTAGTCACCTGGGCGGGGAGCTCTTCTCACCTACTCCCGTTCTTCGGCCGGGAGCGACGCCCCCTCCACTTGATTGATGGGCAGCGTCATTGTTCCGCTCACTGAACAGACGGAGCAGAGCGATGACGCTGCCCATCAATCAAGCGGAGGGGGCGTCTCTCCCGGCCGAAAAAGGGGAGTAGGTGAGAAGAGCTCCCCGCCCAGGTGACTACTTACGGCGGCGGCGGCGGTGACTAGTTTATAACTTCATATCTTCACCATCCCTGGGGGCAGGAGCATCAGAATCAGCTTCAGATCAATGATTTAAAGCGGGCGCTTTAAAGCATTGAACTGAAGCGGCTTTTGCGTGGCCAGAGACCGCCACCCGCTTCTCTCCCCCTGCCTGTCCTGGGGTCCTCCCATCCCCGGTTTTATATTTACGTGTTCGTTGGGTAGGCGCTACTTCTGGCTCTGGCGGCGTCCTGAGCTGTCACTGTGCGCACTAACGGTGACATCTCGTTAAGGATGTCACTCGTCATTGCGCTGCGCAGCGCACAACAATAGCGCAAGACGTCACAAGAGCCAGAAGTAGCACGGGCCCTGGGCACAGGTAATTATAAAACCGGGGCTGGGGGTGGCAATGGTTCAGCGGTGGTCTCTGGCCGAGGGGGGCAGGGCATTATCTGCATATCGGCACGGTAACTGCCGATACCGATAATGTCCACAATCGTGAATATCGGCCAAACCGATAATCTGTCGATCCCTACTTCTTATTTTACAATCTTAGATGATAATTTGAAAACGTAATCCTTCTTTTCTACCTGGAGTAAAAATATACATCTCAAGATAAAGTGCTCCCTTCATTCTTCAGCAACCCTAAAGGGTAGAGTCACACATACCGTATTTGCTGCTGCATATTTCCTACTCATTGATTTTAATGGGTAGAAAAATATGCAGTTGATTTTGATACTCTGACTGACTTCAATAGGTAGGAAAATACACAACAAAATATGGCATGTGTGACCATACCCTTATTCAGGGCTGTGGAGTCGGTAGATAAATGTTCTGACTCCGGAGTTTTTTTTGTACTTCCGACTCCCCGATGCCGACTCCTCTGTATTAATATGCAAATGTATTTTATACATTTCTTGAAGGAAAGAGAGGCAACATACATGTCATTACCACAGGACTACTGGCTGGGAAGCAAACAGTCTACTGTATTGAACAGTTTGTGTAATGATCTGCTGCTGAAGATAGGGCAGTGAGAGGATCCAGGAAGGGGCATTTATTATAAAACATGATTTCCCTAGTAGAATCCCATAGTCATGTTTAAAGGGTAGGGGATAAGATGTCGGATCACAGGGGTCCCGCTGCGGCACCGCACTATTATTACTGCACAGAGCGAGTTCGCTCTGTGCGTAATAATGGGCAATACAGGGGCCGGAGCATCATTACATCATAGCTCCGTCCCTCGTGACATCACTGCCCACCCCCTTAATGCAAGTCTATGGCAGGGGGCGTGACGACCGCCAAGTCCCCTCCCATAGACTTGCATTGAGGGGGCTGGCTGTGACATCACGAGGGGCGGAGCCGTGACGTAATGATGCTCCGGCCACTGTTTTGCCCTGTCAGGGGCGGAGTACCCCTTTAAGCTAACAATCGAGTTTACAAGTTTTTATAGCCTTAGCTGAATGGCAGCAGTTTTTCCAATGGTTAACAGCTTCACTCTTGAACTATTGACCCTCCATTCCCTTCACTTATACAAGTGTCTCTAGTCCTGCAAGAAACATATTTACTTAATCCCTTATCAGTGAGAGGCTAGGTTACCCATGAGTTCCCTGTAACAACAGAACACAACACGATGGAAAGTATAAGTATTGCCGCTCCTAATTGTGCATTGTGTGCCATATAGTAGAGCACATGAAAAAGTATGCTTCCTGAAGGTCACTTAACATGTTCGTTTTGCAGTCACGTGAGGCACTGCATGCATTGGTCTTTATTCTTAAAGTAGAGAAGTCATTAATTATAACTTTTTGTGAATTGGGACATTTAAACTTGCTTTTTTTTTTTTATTCCAATTTAAATTTTGTAGGAGTCGGTGACTCCGACTCTAGGTACCCAAAATTTTGCCCGACTCAGGCTAGGTTTCCACTTGTTTTTTTGTTTTTGGAAAACTGCCACTGCAGTCTTTGAGCCAAAGTCAGAAGTGGATCCATAAGGGAGGAGAAGTGTAAGTCCTTCCTTTATATGTCCTATTCCTTTTGAATACATTTCTAGCTTTGGCTCAAAAACTGCAGTGGCAGTTTTCCAAAAACTGCCAGAAAAAAAAAAGTGGAAACCTAGCCTCAGACTCCACAGCCCTGCCCTTATTCTCAAGATTTTAGGAGTGCTGTCCTAGAATGTAGCAGCCTCTTGGAGGAAAGACCACAATATGTACAGTATCAGTGTTCTGAAAAGGGAGGGGGGAGGCTGCTAAGAATACCCTAACTAGATTGATCAGTGGAGGTATTCAAGTAGCCTACAAGTCTCGGAGCGGAAAAAAAAATCCTGGAAGGGTTGAAGGCACATTCAGTCTAAGCAATGTGAACCTCTTTGGGCAGAAAGAGCAGATGCCTCAATGAACCAAATCTGTAAGGCGGCAACATGGTCCACCTAATACACTTTTTTTTTTTTCTTTTCCCCCCCAGACATAGCTGTCTCAACCTACAGTCAAAGCAGGATCTTTCCTTCAGTAGGAAGGTTTTACAAGCTGTTGTTTCACACTAACACATGTTCTGTTATAGAGATGAAGGGAGAAAATTATTAGTCTTACTGGTTAGTCCTCCGTGACCACATCAGGAATTTTATCCTCCCTATTGTGCATATTTATTTTTTCATCTAGTGGTGATCAGTTATACAGTGGGGATCAAAAGTTTGGGCACCCCAGGTAAAAATGTGTATTAATGTGCATAAAGAAGCCAAGGAAAGATGGAAAAATCTCCAAAAGGCATCAAATTACAGATTAGACATTGTTATAATATGTCAACAAAAGTTAGATTTTATTTCCATCATTTACACTTTCAAAATAACAGAACACAAAAAATGGTGCCTGCAAAAGTTTGGGCACCCTGCAGAGTTAATATCTTGTTCTACCCCGTTTGGCAAGTTTCACAGCTTGTAAAAGCTTTTTGTAGCCAGCCAAGAGTCTTTCAATTCTTGTTTGAGGTATCTTTGCCCATTCTTCCTTACAAAAGTCTTCCAGTTCTTTGACAATCCTGGGCTGTCTGTCATGCACTGCTCTTTTAAGGTCTATCCATAGATTTTCAATTATGTTGAGGTCAGGAGATTGTGAAGGCCATGGCAAAACCTTCAGTTTACGCCTCTTGATGTAATCCCCTGTGGATTTCGAGGCGTGTTTAGGATTATTATCCATTTGTAGAAGCCATCCTCTCTTTAACTTCAGCTTTTTCGCAGATGGCATCAAGTTAGCATCTAAAATTTGTTGAAATGTTATTGAATCCATTTTTCCTTCTACTTGTGAGATGTTCCCTGGGCCACTGGCTGCAATACAACCCCAAAGCATGATTGATCCACCCCCATGCTTAACAGTTGGACAGAGGTTCTTTTCTGTTCCCCCTTCTTCTCCAAACGTACCTTTGCTCATTCTGGCCAAAAAGTTCAATTGTAACCTCATCGGTCCACAGAACTTGTTTCCAAAATGCATCAGGCTTGTCTATATGTTCATTTGCAAAGTTCAAACGCTGATTTTTGTGGTGAGGACGTAGAAGAGGTTTTCTTCTGATGACTCTTCCATGAAGACCATATTTGTACAAGTATCTCTTTATAGTGGAATAGTGTACCACAACTCCAGTGTCTGCCAGATCTTTCTGGAGGGATTGTGCAGTCAAACGTGGGTTTTGAATTGTTTTTCTCACAATCCTGCGAGCTGTTCTGTCTATTTTTCTTGGTCTTCCAGATCTTAGTTTAACTTCCACTGTTCCTGATGACTGCCATTTCTTAATTTACATTCCGAACAGAGGATATTGACATCTGAAAACGTTTTGCTATCTTCTTATAGCCTTCTTCAGCTTTGTGAGCATCAACTATTTTGAGTTTCAGATTTCTAGAAAACTGCTTAGAAGAACCCCTGGTGCTGATTGTTGGGGCAAGGTCAGATGAGTCTGGGTATTTAAAACCTTTTGGATTGACATCACCTGGTCTTCCCAGATGATTGAGAACAATCCATGACACTGACAGGTCTCAGCTTTGCAAAGGGGGCAGTGCAAGCTAGGGTGCCCAAACTTTTGCAGATGCCATTTTTTTGTTTTCTGTTATTTTGAAAGTGTAAATGATGGAAATAAAATCTAACTTTTGTTGACATATTATAAGAATGTCTAATCTGTAATTTGATGCCTTTTTGGAGATTTTTCCATCTTTCCTTGGCTTCTTTATGCACATTAATACAAATTTTCCTGGGGTGCCCAAACTCTTGATCCCCACTGTAATTTACTGATGGTGAAAGGAGGGGGAGGGGCTTTTCTCGTTGATTTTTCCTGGCAGTGTTGTCATGGAGGATTTGTAGAAACTGTATTATCGGTAAGACTAATCCTTCTTTTCAAACATCTTGCCTCCTTTTTCCTAGCCTGGATAATTTTAAATATATTCCAGTAATAACCCCCTTCCCCAGGAAAAAAAAATAAACTTTAAAGTCTTGCCCACTAGGTTTCTGTCTTCTGCAATCTGCTGAATAGGGGACTTCCGTAGTGGTCTCTTTTCTACTAGAGAAGAGAACATGAAGTAGGTGCAGGGCTAAGCTTGTGCTATGTGAATGAGAGACTGAGAGTTGTGTAATCTGTGAGCCTGCTGCCTCTTGAGGTTGCTGGCTGTACCTAAAAGGTAAATTTCCCTTTTATCACCCATACAGTTCTGGGAAGCTGTCCCCTGTGTAAATACCAATGTTCCAACTGCTGCATGTACACAGTGCTGCTTCCTGAATGTTTCTCTCTCCCTCCTTTTTTAGTTTGCAGACTTATCATTGTAATTGTCAGTTCAGTGCATAGTGTAAGCCCTATTTCCTTTCCCTGCTTTTTCTTTTATTTCTGCTCACATAGCACTTTGCAAATCTAGTGCATCAATAACCCTCTTCTCCCCAACATTACATCTACTAGAGTACTTTATAAATCACGCAAAACCAATAAAGCATGCAAAACCAATAGGTGTTGCCATTGCTTTCATGAGAAAATCTTCAGTATTTCATACTGAAAAAGCCAGTCAAATTGACCCCCCCCCCCCCCCTGCTTGGACATACTAGTCCTGCTGTGTCCATGCATAATCACCTATGTCATGGACACACTTCCTTGATTGACAGCTGTGAGCGCAGGGCTCCCAGCTGGAGGAAAAATCCTCCCACTGACAGCTTGTGTCCCGCTACTGTCAGTGAGGACATGCTGGGAGTTGTAGTTTTGCTAATGCTAGGGGAGATGTAAGCAGACAGTAGATATGATCAGGATTAGGTACTGAATGATATATAAAGATAAATGTTGTTGTTTTTCTTTTCTTGTTGGATCTGACGGGTACTCTTTAAAGGCCCATGCATGCTGAGGAAATTCAGCTAGGAAATTCCTCCTGAATTTCATCTGGAATCGTGAATTGTTCATACTAAGGAAAAGGCAAGAAAAATGATGCTTATAAGCTGAAATCCTCTACTACTTCATACAGAAACTGGTGCACACAGTCATTTGAGGCAGATTTCTGCAGAATTAGCCGACAAGGATCGTTTTCTGCTCCAAGAAATGACATGCCAGGACAGAAGATAACTTGCGGATTAGTCTGATGGCTGAGAACCCCCCCCCCCCCCCCCCCTTTCACCCACGCTGATCCCAAGAATTCTGTAAAATTGTAGGCTGAATAAATTAATCAGGACATTCATTTCTGAACTCCACTTATTCTCTCTGGGCTTTACAAATGTAACTGTATGCGGCATCCAAAGGCCACATAATGTTGTGGCGACATCATGCAAGTATGGCTTCACCTGCATGCTATTATTGCAATAAATGTTCAGCCTTGGCAACACAATACTGCAAGTGGGTAATGAAGTACCAAGCTGTGTTGCTGTGCTCCCTGAAAGTGTGCTGCTCAGATGGGAGCATGCTAACTACATTGTTTGAATGCGGGACATTTATCATTAGGTGTCTTTTGCGCACGTCCTTTGATAAATTTGGCACATATATAGAACCACCCCCGCTCTACCGTGCACTCCTTCTCTACCTCACAGAGCTGTGACATTTTCCCACGGTACACTGCTCACGTAGCTAGGAGTGTGTGCTCAACAAAACTCTGCACAATAGTAAAATCATAAATCTTTATAAAGTACAGAGAATGTCTTGGTTTAAAAATATGTAATTTTACTAAACAATCTGTCCCCTTACCTCTGTATCAGTCTTAGTAACCAGAATGCTTCCAAGTGTTGCAAAACTGCAACTCCCAGCATGCAAGTTTTGCAACAGCTGGAGGCACCCTGGTTGTTAAACACTGTGTACATGTAGCAGAAATTTAGTGTGAGGCGTGTGTATGGAGCAGAGCTGAATGTGTGATTGTGTATGCATGACCACGCTCAGCTTTGCTGCATACACACGGGCGCACACTCAGCTCTGCTGCATACACATGATTACACATACATAGACCTAACAGCTGTACCTCCTTCTTCCTCCCTGCACATACAGTGGTAATTCTTAGCTGTACTATCACCATGGTTACATTACACAGGTGCAATCTCCTGCACTCTTCTAGAGCAGCAGGAGTTTGAATTTTACGCAGATCTACAGTCTGTACAGACAGTCTAATCTAAATATGTATTACATATTGCTGGACCTATTCTTATAACATTTTAAGTTTCCTCCTTGATGGTGTATATTTGCGCAATAAAATCAGGACTTGAGCAAAATTTGTGCCAGTAAAGATGCAGTTGATAAATCTAGGTCCACCACATATGCTCTACCGTACACCGTGATTTAGAATTCCATTTGTAAAGTTCTATCAAATTCCGCAAAAAAAGACTGCGCAATACAGTGAAAACTCTGTGTGTGTGTACACACACACACACACACACACACACATATAACATTTTCCCCCCAATGTCTTTAAATGTTTGCCTAACAGTAAAAATATTAAGATCTACTGTAGTTTTATGCAGTTTCCAGTAGAAGTAGCACATCCAAAAGGACTGAAATAAAGTGCAGGCTGTTGTCAAGAACATTGGTCAAGGGTTCACCATTGGAGTGCTGTGGTAAATCCATTTTTAGCACTCTAAGAAAGTCCAGTGTAGAAAATGTTTTGGTTATTTCCCAGAACTTTTTCAATGACCTTTTTAACCTCTTAAAGGGGTACTCCGCCCCTGGCATCTTATCCCCTATCCAAAGGATACATGCCGATGCCGCGCGCTATTAACCTTTTAGATGCAGCGTTCAAAGTTGAACGTCACGTCTAAACCGAAAGTGAAAACTGCCCGGCTGCTCAGCGGTTCTGATCGGGACCACCGCAATGAAAATGCGGTGTCCCGATCAGCTGGGAAACGAGCGGAGGTCCTCTTACCTGCCTCCGGTGTGTCCCCTCAGCGATTGATTGCTCCAAGCCTGAGATTCAGGCTTGAGCAATCGACTGCCGATAACCCTGATCACTGCAAAGCTATGGCTTTGCAGTGAACAGGGTATAAGATCAGTGTGTGCAGTGTTATAGGTCCCTATGGGACGTATAACACTGCAAAAAAAAAAGTGACAAAAAAACATTCATAAATGTGATTTAACCCTTTCCTTAAAAGTTCAAATCACCCCCCTTTTCCCATTAAAAAACAAACCATGTAAATAAAAATAAATATAAACATATGTAGTATCGCCGCATGCGTAAATGTCTGAACTATAAAAATATAACCTTAATTAAACCGCACGGTCAATGGCGTACGCGCAAAAAAATTCCTAAGTCCAAAATAACATATTTTTGGTCACTTTTTATATCATGAAAAAATGAATAAAAAGCGATCAAAAAGTCTGATCAATACAAAAATGGTACCGCTAAAAACTTCAGATCACGGCGCAAAAAATGAGCCCTCATACCGCCCCATACGCGGAAAAATAAAGTTATAGGGGTCAGAAGATGAAAATTTTAAATGTGTAAATTTTTCTGCATGTAGTTATAATTTTTTACAGAAGTACGACAAAATCAAACCTATATAAGATGGGTATCATTTTAACCGTATGGACCTACAGAATAAAGATCAGGTGTAATTTTTACCAAAAAATTTACTGCGTAGAAACAGAAGCCCCCAAAATTTACAAAATGGCGTTTTTTTCTTCAATTTCATCGCACAATGTTTTTTTGTTTTGTTTTTTCGTTTCACTGCAGATTTTTGGCTAAAATGACTTATGTCACTGCAAAGTAGAATTGGTGGCGCAAAAAATAAGCCATCATATGGATTTTTAGGTGCAAAACTGAAAGGGTTATGATTTTTAAAAGGTGAGGAGGAAAAAACGTAAGTGCAAAAACGGAAAACCCCGTGGTCGTTAAGGGGTAAATGTACGTCCTGGTGCATTAACCCCTTAAGTCCTAAGCATAACCGCGTGCATCGGAGCGATGCCCGGATCATGCGTGGCAGGTCCCGGCTGCTGATCGCAGCCAGGGACCCGCCTGTAATGGCGGACACGCCACTAACCCCTCAGATGCCGTGATCAATACAGATCATGGCATCTGCAGCATCGCGGTCACTAAAATGGGTGATCGAATCGGCCGCAGCACTGCAGACGGAGGTCCCCTCACCTGGCTCCGCTGCCTTCCCGTCGTCTTCTGCTCTGATCTGCCTTCCCGCAGACCAGAGCAGAAGATGACCGATAATGCTGATCAGTGCTGTGTCCTATACATAGCACTGAACAGTATAAGCAATCGAGTGATTACACTTTAATAGTCCCCATAGGGGACTATTTATCGCAAAAATAAAAGTAAAAAAATAAAGTGAAAAACCCCCTCCCCAATAAAAATGTGAATTGTCCCATTTTCCCTATTTCACCCCCAAAAAGTGTTTAAAAAAATTAATATCTGAACTATTAAAATAAAATGTTAATGATACCGTACGGTGAACGGCGTGAACGTAAAAATAAAAGTCCAAAATAGATGCGTTTTTTTTATAACATTTTATTCCCAAAATTTAAAAAAAATTGATTAAAAGTTCTATATAAGCAAATATGGTATCAATAAAAAGTACAGATCACGGCGTAAAAAATGAGCCATTATACCGCCGCTTATATGGAAAAATGAAAAAGTTATAGGTCTTCAAAATAGGGGGATATTAAGCATACTAATTTGGTCAAAGTTTGTGTTTTTTTTTTTTTTTTTCTTCATTTTTTAGCGCAACAGTAATAGAAAAGTATGTTAACATGTGTATCATTTTAATTGTATTGACCCAAAGAATAAAGAATACATGTCACTTTTACCGTAAATTGTACTGCGTGAAAACAAAACCTTCCAAAATTAGCAAAATTGCCGTTTTCTTTTTAATTTCACCACTCAAATAGTATTTTTTTTTTTGGTTGCGCCATACATTTAATGGTAAAGTGAGTAATGGCATTACAACGGACAACTGGTAGCGCAAAAAACAAGCCTTCATGGATGAAAATTTTATAAAAGAGTTACCGTATATACTCGAGTATAAGCCGAGGCCCCTAATTTGACCCCAAAAACCCGGGAAAAGTCATTGACTCGACTAAGCCTAGGGTGGGAAATGCATCATCCCCCCCCCATGTAATCATCCAGACCCCCGTCATCAACACCCTCATCATAATCACCCTGTCATCATCCCCCTATCATCCCACACACCCCTTCATCATCACCACCCCCTTCATCATCATCCCACCACCCCTTCATAATCATCCCACACCCCCCCCCCCCTTCATCACCGCTTGTCAATGTCTGATTACAGTGGTCTTCAACCTGCGGACCTCCAGATGTTCCAAAACTACAACTCCCAGCATGCCTGGACATCTGGAAGGCCGTAGGTTGAAGACCACTACAGCCTTCATCATCATCCAGACCCCCCCCCCCCCCTTTAGTTTTGTACTCTCCTCCGCTCGTCGTGACGTTAGTGAGCTGGTCCGGGCCATCTATGCTGCAGGGACCATCCGGTGGGGAGGGATGGTCGTTCCGGGCTGTCGATCTTCACTGGGGGGGCCCTCTTCTCTGTGCTTCGGGCCCGGAATAGAGACGTTGCCTTGACGACGACGCACAGGGACGTTGCTCATGAAGAGAAGAGGCCCCCCGGTGAAGATGGACAGCCCGGAACGACTATCCCTCCCCACTGGATTGTCCTGCAGCACAGATGGCCCGGACCAGCTCACACTAATGTCCCGCCGAGGGGTGGTGAGTACAAAACTAAAGAGGGGGGGGGGGGGGGGTCTGGATGATGACGAAGGCCGTAGTGGTCTTTAACCTGCGGACCTCCAGATGTTTCAAAACTACAACTCCCAGCATGCCCGGACAGCGGATGGCTGTCCGGGCTTGCTGGGAGTTGTAGTTTTGAAACATTTGGAGATCTGCAGGTTGAAGACCACTGAGGGCGGAGAGTTCACTCGAGTATAAGCCGAGGGGGGTGAAAAACTCTGCTTATACTCGAGTACATATGGTATGATTTTTTTTGAAGGCGAGCAGGAAAAAACGAAAATTAAAAAATTTAAACTGTCTGCGTCCTTAAGTCCCAAATGGGCTGCGTCCTTAATGCTGCTCGCCTGGCAGGGATCGGACTGGGATGCCTGTTGATATCGTTCAGCAGGCAACCCGGCATATCCTGAGGGCCCCCCCCCCCCCCCATATCAGTGATCGCCGCAAATCGCACGTTAATTCAGACTGAGACCGCCCCATTAACCCTTACTCAGCAGGAGTGAGGTGGCACGGGTGCCGCCTCGCGATAACGTGATTGATCGGTCGGAACGAAGGAATTTGTGATGAAATTTCTCCTGAGTACAGAAATACCCCATATATGGGTGTAAAGTGCTCTGTGGGCGCACAACAAGGCTCAGAAGTGAGAGCGCACTATGTACATTTGAGGTCTAAATTGGTGATTTGCTCAGGGGTAGCTGATATTTTACAGCGGTTCTGACAAACTCAAAACAATAAATACCCACATGGGACCCTATTTTTGAAATTGCACCCCTCACGGAATGTAGCAAGGGGTATAGTGAGCCTTAACACCGCACAGGTGTTTGACAAATTTTCATTAAAGTTGGATGTGAAAATCAAAAAAATAAAATAAAAATTTCACTAAAATGCTGGTGTTGCCCTACATTGTTCATTTTCACAAGGGAGAATAGGAAAAAGCCCCCCCCAAATTTGTAACCCCATTTCTTCTGAGTAAGAACATACCCCATATGTGGATGTAAAGTGCTCTGCGGGTGCACTACAATGTTCTCCTCTCTGCAGCTGCCAGGGGACACAGACTAGGGTGAGAAAGTTCCTGTCTTTTTTCTCATAATGTCCGTTCCCAGAGCTGTTTCTCCCTCTTAACAGAAACCTGGAACGCCAGTGACTTATTTTGTCTGTAAGCACTGTAATACCAAGATGCCTGGCTCTACAGAGCCCACTTGCCCTGCCTGCTCCACTGCTCAACCAGACCCCCTGATGCCCTTTTGGTTCTGGTGGGTTCTGCCACTCCACCAGCCTGGGTTTCTTCCCTGACCCAGTATATGGCTGACTTGACCCAAGTCTCCCGTTCGGTGGCTGAGGCCTCCCGGGAAGTGGTGTCCGCCTTGAAGGGGTCTTCCCTGCACAGGGCCTCTGAGAGGGACCGCTCCTCGTCTTCACATACTTCACGCTCTCACAAGTATACTAGGGGTGCCTCGTCTGACTCTTCCATGGAGTCTTCAGATAGGCATGAGCGTTCCCCTCGTGGGTCCCGCCCCCCCCCCCCCCCCCCCTGTCATCTGGGCACAAACGTCGCTCCTCCAGAGGACGTTCTCGGAGTCGCCATCCAGATCAGGATGAGGAGATCTCTGAGCATTGTAAGCGACTCCGAGAACGTCCTCTGGAGGAGCGACGTTTGTGCCCAGATGACAGGGGGGCGGGAACCACAAGGGGAACGCTCACGTCTATCTGAAGACTCAATGGAAGAGTCAGACGAGGCACCCCTAGTATACTTGTGAGAGCGTGAAGTATGTGGAGACTAGGAGCGGTCCCTCTCAGAGGCCCTGCGCAGGGAAGACCCCTTCAAGGCGGACACCACTTCCCGGGAGGACTCAGCCACCGAACGGGAGACTTGGGTCAAGTCAGCCATATACTGGGTCAGGGAAGAAATCCAGGCTGGTGGAGTGGCTGAACCCATCTGATTCCACGCCAGAGCCGCGTACCCGGTCAGGGTCGCCCCCCTCCAGGACTGCCTCTACTCGTTCACATTCTCCTGCTAGATGAGGCTTCCGAGCCGGCATCTGACTTTCTGGAATCTGCATGGAAACATTTAGACGAGGTTCCCGGGAATGAAGACTATTCAAGAACGTTATCCATTTGACAAGGACTTTGTCACTAAGGTGGTTTCCCCTCCCTCAGTGGATCCACCAATCTCCCGGATCTCTAAGGCGACTACACTGCCTCTGGCAGATGCGGCTGCCTTCAAGGATCCCACGGACAAGAAGGTAGAATCCTTAGCGAAGTTTGCCTCTGAAGCAGCTGGCTCTTCTCTTCTTCCCATCTTCGCCTCGACATGGGTGTCCAAGGCCCTGTCGGAGTGGTGCCAAAAGCTCCATCAGGATATCTTAGCGGGATCCCTCCTCAGAGGATTTATCTGCTTCCATACAGTCAGCCCGTTGTTCCGCCTTTGCTGTGGGTCACCTAGCGGCCCTCCACCGCTCTGTGGCTTAAAGCTTGGAATGCGGAAGCAGCTTCCTAAAGGCCTCTCACTGAGCTTCCTTTTACGGGTGGCCGTCTTTTTGGCAAACGCCTTGATGAGATTATCTCTGAGGCAACAGGAAGTAAGAGTTCCTTGTTACCTCAAAATAAGGCTTGCCCTATTTCCCAAAGGAAGTCCTTTTCCTTTCGGACCTATGGCTCCAGCAAAGGGTCCGGGCAGGCGCCCTCACGGGACAAGAAGGCTCCCTCGTTCCAGGCACGCCCGTCTTGGAAGTCGGACTCCAACCGGTCCGGCCGTTTTGCGCCCAAATCAGGCAACCGCAAGCCCACTTCTGCATGAAGTGAGGCCCCCACCCGCGGTTTCTTCCCGGGTGGGAGGTCATCTCTTAGTTTTTCGAGACATCTGGACCTTACACATTCAGGACTCTTGGGTCTGGGACGTGGTGTCCAATGATTACCGAATCAAATTCGCCTCCCTTCCGAGGGATCGCTTTTTTTTATCCCAGGCCCCCCGGTCTCCTTCTCTGGCGAAGCAATTTCGAGCGGCTCTCCAGTCTCTGCTTCTCCAGGGGGTTATCGTTCCCGTTCCTTCAGGGGAACGGTTTCGGGGTTTCTATTCCAATCTTTTTGTGGTTCCCAAGAAGGACTGTTCTGTGCGACCAATCCTAGACCTCAAGCATCTCAACCGTCATCTTCTTATCCGCCACTTCCGAATAGAATCTCTCCGTTTGGTGGTGTCCCTGGAACAAGGGGAGTTCCTTTTATCGGTGGACATCAAGGATGCCTACCTCCATGTGCCAATATTTCCAGGCCATCATCGGTACCTCCGCTTTGCGGTTCCGGACGGGCATTTTCAATTCGTAGCCCTCCCCTTTGGTCTAGCCACGGCTCCTCGGGTCTTTACAAAGATCCTTGCGCCAGTGATGGGCCTGTTACGGTCGAGGGGAATCTCGGTAATACCCTACTTGGACGACCTTCTCATCAAGGCTCCAACCAGAGCCCAGACTCTGGAGAATCTGGACGTCACTCTCCACACTCTGGATCGCTTCGGGTGTATGGTCAACCGGGACAAGTCAGTTTTCCGTCCTACCCAGTCTCTAAACTTCCTGGGACTTCGATTCGACACGGCCTGTGCCCGAATTTGCCTCCCGCCGGACAAACATCTGGCGCATCTGTCGGGGGTCCGCTCCCTTCGGACCCAGGTCTCAGTCCCCATCCGCACTTGTATGGAAGTCCTGGGTCGGGTGGTGGCAACTATGGAGGCCGTACCCTTTGCCCAGTTTCATTACCGCCCCCTTCAACTGGCGATTCTCTCTCGATGGAACAGGTCTCCTATGTCCCTCGATCGTCAGATTGTTCTCCCTCGCAGGGTCCGTCAGTCTCTGCTCTGGTGGCTCCGCTCCCCCCTTCTTCTCCAAGGGCGGTCATTTCTTCCCCTTCACTGGCAGGTAGTTACATCGGATGCCAGCCTGTCGGGGGTCATTTATGTGGTATTTCTAATATGAAAACCCTTCAGATCCACTTCAAAACTGAACTGAAAATTTTGTGGAAAATTGGAAAATTGCTGCTGAATTTTGAAGCCCTCTGATGTCTTCCAAAAGTAAAAACATGTCAACTTTATAATGAAAATATAAAGTAGACATTATATTATATGTGAATCAATATATAACTTATTTGTAATATCCATTTTCCTTACAAGCAGAGCGTTTCAAAGTTAGACAAATTTTCATGAAATTTGGGGATTTTTCACAAAGAAAGGATGCAATTATGATTGTCACGAAATGTCGGAATGTAGAATGTCACGAAAAAACTCGGAATCAGAATAATTGGTAAAAGCATCCCAAAGTTATTAATGCATAAAGTGACAGTGGTCAGAATTGCAAAAAAGGGCTGAGCCCTTAAGGTGAAAAAGGGCTAAGTCCTTAAGGGGTTAAGGGGTTAATTCTTAAGTTATGTTTACACAAAGTGGATTCACTTCAATAAATTGCATTTATTGCCAATCTGCGTTGAAAAGCTTGGCCAATTTGAATGAGAGATTAAAAATATTGTTTATCATTCACCATTGTGAACAATTAAACCTTTGGGAATAATTCTAAAAAATATATATTTTTTTTATTGTCAGAAAGGTATGAAAATGAATAAATGTTTTTTTAATCGAAACCATGCTTTTTAGGTGAACACGATAAAGAAAAATATTGGTCAGTTTAATGGTTTTCCCTTCGAAAAAGGCAGTGACCAGCACAAAAAGAAGGAAGATATGCTTAAGAAGTAAGTGTTTGTCTTTGTGGAGGGGGTTATTTTCTCACACCTGGGCTTAATGTAGAATTTTTTTTTCTTTTTTTTTTTTTCTACAGGTTTAAAAAGGATGACTTGAAAAGCATCTGTGGTATTCTTGACCTGGAGAAATCTGGTGTGAACAGCGAATTGATTTCTAGAATAATGACTTTCCTAATAGAGCCAAAGTCTACAGGAAAAGTATGACTTTCTAAATTGGTGGTTTTAAAGAATCTCTCAAGATGGGTAGACTAGCCATTTAAAAAAAAAAAAAAGAAAATCCTGGGTTTTGGTGCCATTTTTGAAATTTTTTTTAAAATGTAAACTGCACATGAAGGATGTTTTATATAACGTCGTTTTAAGTGACCAAATCCCAGCTATGTCCCGTATGCACCATCAATATCTGATCTGCCACCCCCTGTAAATAATGATTGAAAAGAAAGGACTGTATCCACTTTGTTTACTCAAGCATAGCTAATTAACCTTTGCTGCTGTGAGCTGTAGTACATGGCACATCTGTACTCAGTCTAGTGGAGTTGACGGAGCTGCAGTACTGGGCATGGCCACAACCAAATATACACTACTATTCCTTAACAATAAAAGGGCTGCGGCGCTTCCTTTTCATTCAGTTTATTGGCACAGCTGCTGGGAGTTTACCCCACCAATCCTCTCCAAACAACAGGATGGAAGTATTAGTCTTAAACTACCGTATATACTCGAGTATAAGCCGACCCGAGTATAAGCCGAGACCCCTAATTTCAACCCAAAATCCCAGGAAAAGTTATTGACTCGAGTATAAGCCTAGGGTGGGAAATACCTCATCCCCCCCCCTGTCATCATCCAGACCCGTCATTAACATCCTCATCATCATCCCCTTGTCATCATCCCACACATCCCCCCTTCATCATCCTCTTATCATCCCACACATCCCCCCTTCATCATCCCCTTATCATCCCACACATCCCCCCTTCATCATCCCCTTGTCATCATCCCACACATCCCCCCTTCATCATCCCCTTATCATCCCGCACATCCCCCCTTCATCATCCCCTTATCATCCCGCACATCCCCCCTTCATCATCCCCTTATCATCCCACACATCCCCCCTTCATCATCCCCTTATCATCCCACACATCCCCCCTTCATCATCCCCTTATCATCCCGCACATCCCCCCTTCATCATCCCCTTATCATCCCGCACATCCCCCCTTCATCATCCCCTTATCATCCCGCACATCCCCCCTTCATCATCCCCTTATCATCCCACACATCCCCCCTTCATCATCCCCTTATCATCCCACACATCCCCCCTTCATCATCCCCTTATCATCCCACACATCCCCCCTTCATCATCCCCTTATCATCCCGCACATCCCCCCTTCATCATCCCCTTATCATCCCGCACATCCCCCCTTCATCATCCCCTTATCATCCCACACCCCCCCCTTCATCATCCCCTTGTCATCATCCCACACATCCCCCCCTTCATCATCCCACCCCCCCTCCCTTTATCATCCTCTTGTCATCATCCCACACCCCCCCCCCCCCTTCATCATCCTCTTCTCATCATTCGCCCTCAGTGGTCTTCAACCTGCGGACCTCCAGAGGTTTCAAAACTACAACTCCCAGCAAGCCCGGGCAGCCATCGGCTGTCCGGGCTTGCTGGGAGTTGTAGTTTTGAAACCTCCGGAGGTCCGCAGGTTGAAGACCACTGCGGCCTTCAACATCATCCAGCCCCCTCTCACCCCCTTTAGTTCTGAGTACTCACCTCCGCTCGGCGCTGGTCCGGTCCTGCAGGGCTGTCCGGTGAGGAGGTGGTCCGGTGAGGAGGTGGTCCGGGCTGCTATCTTCACCGGGGGCGCCTCTTCTCCGCGCTTCCGGCCCGGAATAGAGGCGCTGCCTTGACAATGACGCAGAAGCACCTATGCGTCGTTGTCACGGCAACGTGACTATTCTGAGGCCGGGCCCGAAGCGCTTAGAAGAGGCCGCCCCGGTGAAGATAGCAGCCCGGAACCACTATCCCACCGGACCACCTCCTCACCGGACAGTCCTGCAGGACCGGACCAGCGCCGAGCGGAGGTGAGTACTCAGAACTAAAGGGGGTGAGAGGGGGCTGGATGATGTTGAAGGCCGCAGTGGTCTTCAACCTGCGGACCTCCGGAGGTTTCAAAACTACAACTCCCAGCAAGCCCGGACAGCCGATGGCTGCCCGGGCTTGCTGGGAGTTGTAGTTTTGAAACCTCTGGAGGTCCGCAGGTTGAAGACCACTGCGGGTGGGGGAGTTCACTCGAGTATAAGCCGAGGGGGGTGTTTTCAGCACGAAAAATCGTGCTGAAAAACTCGGCCTATACTCGAGTATATACGGTACCTTTTAAACCAGAAGGTGCTTCTTTATCCATTTACAACTCGGAACTAGATTACACGTAAAACAAGGAGGAAACTGCTTGAAGAATACAACTGTACCAACTACTGTAGGAATATTGACTCAGATTTGTGTATCTAATTCTTACAGTCAAAGAATGCTCCAGATTTATCAGTTGCATAGGTTTTTTTTTTTTTTTTCATATGTATAGACTGTTTTGGGTTTGTGTTTTTTGTTTTTTTGTTTTTTGCACAAACTTTACTTTACAAACTTTACTTTGATTTTAATCCCAATTTTGGTGATTTAGGTGTTAAATTTTTTTACTATTTGTAATTCTATTTTAGCCCCTGCCAAAATCCAAATCCAAGTCACCGAAAGGTGGTAAAAAGGAACGGAGCAGTTCTGGTTCTGCTCGAAAATCAAAATCTCATAAGTCCAATGTTATTTTAACTGATGAATCTAGTAGTGAGGAGGAGAAAAAGGGTAAGGAGGAGTCTTCAGCTGATGAAAAAGAAAGTGAAGAGGAACAGGAGGATGAAGAAGAAGAAGAAGAAGAAGAGGTAAAAATGAAAAAATAAATAGAAGTACTCCCTCTATAATATGAGACTGCCAATTTGTTTTTCCGATTTAGAGACCTTAAGACCTCTCTTCTAATCTCTTTCCATTTTCTGATTATTTTCTCTGCACACTCTGGGGGAGATATATCAAAACCTGTGGATGTAAAGTTGCCCATAGCAACCAATCAAAAGGCCTTGTTGAGAATGAAAGAAGCATGCTGACTGGTTGCTATGGACAACTTTGCCTCTCCACAGGTTTTGATAAATCTCCCCCTATGAGTGTTGCTATCTTGCCAGAACAGTTAGGGTGCATTCGCATCACGATTTTAACATCCTACTACTTCTTACTATTTTTAACTTGAAAATCGTACAAATCTGCATGCCAAGTCATATCCATTGACTTCCATTCATTAATGATAGACAACAAATGCATCAGTTTTGATCTGCATCCGATTTTGAATGATTTAAGATCGGAGGTAAAATCGTGGTTGACCACGATTTTTCGTCCAGATTCAAAATCTGATCGAAATAGTGTCTGATTTATATTATTGATATCTATGTAAATCGAATGGAATCGTGCTACTGTGTGATTCTGTCAGATTAATCGCACACTATTTTTTGGCACGCATGCGCAGTAGACTTCAAAACACATACACTTCAAATATATAAAACTTTTTTGCCATTGGCATACATATTAATTTTAAAAACAGGATTAGATTTTTATTGAAAATCGGATGGAATTTTCATCTGTACGATTTTTGGATAAGACTTTAAATTGGATAGCAAAGAAATTTTTACGTTCAATTGTATACGATTTTTGCAATCCAATGTCGTCCGATTTTACGGTCTGATAATCAGATTTTTAAATCGTGATGTGAACCTAGCCTTGGGGTGCTGAGCATTCTCTATGAACCTTTTAGAGCTCATTCTTAAGAGAATTCTGATCTCTTCTGTGAATGGTGTTTATGCCATGTTAACTATATCCTGGTGTCACCATTTACTGTACTCCCTGTTCTGTTCAAATCATTTCACAGTAAATCCTTTCTTCACAACACAGACAAGAAATCTCAGCTTAGTTTTAGACCTAGTGATTAGAGATGAGCGAACTTAGTTAATTCGATTCGTCACGAACTTCTCGGCTCGGCAGTTGATGACTTTTCCTGCATAAATTAGTTCAGCTTTCAGGTGCTCCGGTGG
Organism: Hyla sarda; assembly: GCF_029499605.1. NCBI lineage: Eukaryota > Metazoa > Chordata > Amphibia > Anura > Hylidae > Hyla > Hyla sarda. Next base: position 227,816,339 of record NC_079193.1, on the reverse strand, counting down.
GCTGGAAAAGGTGGATACAGTCCTAGGAAAGAGTCTCCTAGGACTGTATCCACCTTTTCCAGCCTACGGGAGCACCTGAAAGCTGAACTAATTTATGCAGGAAAAGCCATCAACTGCCGAGCCGAGACGTTTGTGACGAATCGAATTAACTGTAAGTTCGCTCATCTCTACTAGTGATGAAAAGGGCAACCGCAAGATTTCAGGGTTATTATGAAATTATAGATCAGCGGTTTCCATCCAGTGTGCTTACATCTTTTGCAAAACTACAATTTAAGACCTGCCCAGACAACCTTTGACTGTCCTGGAATGCTGGGAGTTGTAGTTTTGCAACAGCTGGAGGCACACATGTTGGGAAACACTGATATAGTCTTCTCTCTAGCTAATCAAGGCAATTTTGTGCATTTTTTGTATGTGATTTCGTTATGTTTTTATGATTAATAGTTTCCAAAGCTTGTCTAGTTTGACTTCTCGAAACCAGTCGTATTTCATATACAAATTTCATTGTGTATTTGAGGGTATACACTGCTAGTGCCAGAAAGGTGAGCCATGGAAGGCTATCAACTTTTTTGAATTTGGGTAGGGTTAGAAAGAAAAATCCTGTATTTTCTAACTACAGTGTGATTCTAGACTGCCTTTTTTTTTTTTTTTTTTTTTTTTTTTTTGTTTGTTTAATTTATTTTATTTTTTCTCCCCCCTTTGGTCAATCTGCACTTAAGCCCCCAAAGAAGGTTGCCAAGAACGAAAAGCCTAAACCCAAAGTGACATCAAAGAGTAAAAAGGCTTCAAAATCTTCAAACATAAAGAAAGCAGATAGCAGTACTGCTAAGAGTACAAATAGTTCCAAGAAAGGTATGTTTTGATTGTTGAGATTTACAATGATCCCTTAAATTACAATGACCTCAGATTAAAATATTTTCAACATACAGTTGTCCAAGAAAGACCTTTTGTAATTTGAAACAATTGTGAACAAACAATGCTATAGTCAGCCTGGTAGAATCTTACAGCCATTAACGTACTGAAATCAAATCCCAGAGGTCACATTACTAAAGTTCACACAATGATTGGCTGTCTAGTAGTGACTCACTACAGTACACAGGGGTGTGGAGATTAAAAAAAAATAATAACTTCTTGTCCAAGGGACTAAAGTGGAACACAATCTACTTGTCCCTCAAGAAAATCCACTTGTCCTGGTAGATAAAATAATTTCAACCAAAATAGTACAATTCCCCCCACTAGACCACCAGGGATGGTTATAAGATCCCTTTAAACACTGCTGTCAACTTTAACAGCGGTGATCTAATGGTTTAATAGCGGCCACGGCGATCCAGCATGCCAGGCTATTAGTGGCGGGAGAGCTCTACCTAGATCCTTTTACACCCGAGGCAAGCCCAGAAAATTGCCCCCCCCCCCCCCATCCGACCCCTATAACTCCAATTTTTCCATATACAGGGATGAGGGTAATCTTGTGTGACATGATCTGTAGTTTTTATCGGAACTTTTATTAGGAAAGGGGCTTATTCACATATATACGCACTTCTTTAAATATTTTAATCACTATTTTTCAGTCTTCATAGGGACTTATATATGGAGTCTTTTGCTTGGAAAACACTGAACATCGCTGTGTTACTGGGGGGGGGGGGTCTGCTTCTCCAGTTTTTGTGGTGCATTTTATTTACTCTGTTTCAGAAAATGCTGGAAGTTGCATTTAGTTACTAGATAACTACAACACCCAGCATGCCCTGATACAGCCTATGGTTGTGTGGGTGTTGCAGCATGTTACACTGTATAGTAGTGCAGTTAAGGTTATTGTGTAACATGCTGGGAGTTGTAGTTTTGGTTCGTGTCAGCTGCAGAGCCATAGGCTGTGTCAAGGAATACTGGGAAATACAGTTAGCAACTACAACACCCAGCATGCCCTGATGCAGCCTATGGCTCTGCAGCTCACCCGAACCAAAACTACAACTCCCAGCATGTTACACTTTATAGTTCTACAGTTTAGGTTTTGGTGCAACATGCTGGAATTTGTAGTTTTGGTTCGGACGTGTTTGCGTGCATCCGTGGGGCTCTTGGTCGGCGGGTGAGTATGAAGGGGGTGGGATTATGGTGGTGCAATTTAGTGCGGGTGGCCAGAAGCCACTAAAAAATAAATAAAATTAGATAGCACAACTGGCGGCAGCACTTGTCAGTCCGCCCCTGTACAAAACATACATGCATACACATATCATACATACACATATACATACACCGGCCACTGCCCCCTATATTATACATTACATACATACATACATACATCATACATAGACACATCATACATACACCCGCCACTGCCCCCCATCATACATTACATACACCACGGGACAAGAGTACCGTGGTCAGCGGTGCCTTCCGGCAGAGTTTAGCTCTGCCCTCTCCACCTTTTCCTGAGGCTGCGGCCTGGCGGTAGCTTCTCTGGTCCGGGCAGTGACTTGGTCTCGGTTAGCAGTTGCCGCACCTGAGGCTGCCTGCTGTCTGGCAGGGGATTGATTGCGGGACTTAAGTACCCATTGCACAAAACCGTTCTTAAAAAAAATAAAAAATTCTGCAGCTTTTCAGTCAATTTGGTGTTCTCTGGGGCCCTCTTGTGGCTAATCCTGGCATTGCCTTATATTTGTTCAATTTTCATGCCAGCACCTAGGTTCCTAGAGTCACTCATCTAGCAGCTGGCCCGGTGCGAGATGTCCGCTGGAATGACTCGCCCATACCTGTAGGCCGGTGGGTGTAGTGTGTGGAGGACTGTTCCGATATGTCCCATATATGGCTGATGTATTGTTGATGCAGTTCCGATACCCCTCTGCTGGGTGTGGTATATGTGGAGAACTGACCGGTGTCTTCAGGACCCATACCAGTAACCCAGACAGTGGTCTGCATGGTTTCCTCTGCCATTTATCACACATCTCACGGCTGAGATACCTGTGGCTGCAGTTCAGATACCCCACTGCTGGGGGCGGTATATGGAGGTCTGCCTGATGTGTCTTCAGCATACCAGTATGTCACAGTGGTCTGCTTGGTTTCCTCTGCCTTTTGTTTCTTGTTTCACGGCTGATGTATCTGTTACTACAGTTCCGATACCCCACTGCTGAGTGCGGTATATGAAGAACGGACCCGATGTGTCCTCCGGACCCATACCGGTAAGCCAGACAGTGGTCTGCATGGTTTCCTCTGCCGTTTGTCACGCATCTCATGGCTGAGGTGTCTGGGCTGCAGTTCCGTTAGGGTACGATATATGGAGACCTGACCCGATGTGCCTTAAGGACTCTAAGGCTCGTTACAATGTCTTCCATGGACCCATCTTGCATCTGCGGCTGGAGTTCCGGTTCCTCCCTACTAGCGAGGTACTGATATGTATGGTTGTCTTCCGTGGATCCATGCCAGCAGGTCAGACGATGGTCGGCATAATTCACTGCACGGCCTGTCGTACATCGACCGGCGGCTGTTCTGTGACTGGTGTTCCGGTCCCTCTCTACCGGGTAAGGTGCCGAAGGCATGCGCAATTTTCTTTGGAGAATTCATGCCTGTAAGCCGGACAGTTCCTCTCTTCTCGGCGTAAGCGCCGAGGGTAGGAGTGGTTGTCTTTTGTGGCTCCATGCTGATTGGTCCAACAGTGATCTGAATGGTTGCCGCACTGTCGATCTTCTGACAGCTTAGGTCTCTGCAGCTTGGGTTCCGGTACCTCATTGCTGGTAAAGTGCCAATGGGATGCATCGTTGTCTACTTTGGACCCATACCAGTATGCCAGCCATTCGTCTGCTGGGTTGTCTTCTCCGCCTGTCCTGCATCAACCAGCTGGTGCCTCTGCTTTTTCGGTGCCTCACGATTGTGTGAGGCGTTCCGACGGGGGGTTCCTTTCCTTGCTATGGTCCCATACCGGTGAGCCAGTCAGTGGTCTGTATGGTTGCCCGCACCGCTTGTCATACATCACACGTATGATGTATCTGAGACTGGTGTTCCAGTACCCCTCTACTGAGCAAGGTGCCGATAACGTATCTCGTCTTCTATGATCATATACTGTCAGTCAGGTAGTGGTTTGCAGGGTTCCTGCGCCACTTGTCACACATCACCGGTGTATCTGCGTTGGTCTTCCACAGCCTCACTATAGTGTGAGGTTTCCGCCGGGATGACTTTGTGTCCCTTGGGGACTCATACCAGTTTGCCAGACAGTTGTCTGCATTTTTCGTCTGCTGAGTGTCTCTCGGCGGAGGTTTTTTGGCGGCTAGGGTTCCAGTACCCCACTGTTGTGCGTGATATACGTGGACCTGTCCCAGCGTGTCCCACGGACACTT